>NW_021632046.1:0-46669 GCF_004799145.2 Neltuma alba | reverse complement strand
ATCAGAAAACACTTAAATTGTTATCATCAAAACCTTAAATCTAACATTCTCCCTTTTTTGATGATGACAAAACATAGGTGTAAATTTAACAAAGAGTAGCACAATCCATCAAATAAAATTTTAATTAAACCAATTTTGATAGAACCAAAATTCGACAGAAATGCACAAGTCAGAAAAAGGTAGGATAAGTTGATGAACTTGATAAATAAAAGCAAAGTTCAATAAACCCAGAAAAGCATCAAATTGTCAGAATACATAAGCAATTAAGCAGTTTTACATAAGCATTCAAAAACATAAATAGTAAAACTAAAACATCTAGTCAAAACTTTTCTTCTCCCTCTTTTTATCAGTATCAAAGGAAGTGAAAAGGGAAGCAAAAATAGGCAAGGTGAGAGGAATAGGGCGAGGAAGGAGCTGGGAAATGGGAGAGAGTGCTTGAGAAATGGGTGGTAGAGAAATGAAAGGGGTAGGTTAAGGAACTGGAATGATGGCTAAAGTGGTAGAAGGAGGAGTAGGAAATATGTGTGGAACAGAAGGTGGAACACAAATGGTGGATGTAGGGATAGGAGAAGATGGGGGTTCATGATTAGAGTGAGGAGGAGAGGGTGGATAAGAAAGAAGGTCCTCGAAGCTGAAGGAAGTGCTAGGGGCCAAGAAATTTGTGTAGAGTGAGGCTGAATGGCACTGATATCCTCATCTTGTTGAGCTGATTGATGTGAAATGTAAGCACCTTCACTTTGATTTCTCTGGGCTCCAGTGGTGCAATGTTACGCACTTGAAGGAGGTATGTGGCCAGTTAAGGATAAGGAATGGGTGTAGATTTGGACTTGTTGAGAATAAAGTCCTTTATCTCACAGTAAATCAGAGCTCCTATATTAATCTTCTCTCCAGTAATGATTTTGGCCAATAAGAGGTAGTTATCCTGGTTCAGGTGAGAGAAGCTGCCAGACTTATTTACCATGCTCTTTGAGTAAATATAGTGGATTATTCTGTAATAATCACATATGTGCTTAGGAGGGAAGTTCAGCTTGCCAAGGTAATTATCACTTTGCATGAGGACCTTGTAAGCTTTTATATCATTCATATCACCTCCTCTCACATGATCCTAAGTCCCTAGAAGCTCATTCAAATTTACAGGAGTGAGATTGAAGGTTCTGCCTCGGAGTTTTGTTTCGAGATAATCACTCACCAAATCATCTTGTTCATCATACTGCTCAATAGATTCCATATTACAGTAAAATCTCTTAACCACTTTAGGACAATACTCATCACCAATACTTAACCAATTAGAGTAGTATTCTGGGGATCACTTAAGTCCAATCGAATTTTCTCATTATTCTTTAAACTATCCAAATTCACAAAGACCACAGGACACAGTTTCTGAGTGGCAAATCAGACTTACAGTTAATCATATTTACATCCTTATCTAGATTCCGAATTAAAAACTCAAATGATTCAAAGGGAATACCTTGGGCAGGAGGTTGTTGAGACACACCTTAACTTGTTCTCTATTTCTTGTGTCTCGATTGTCATGGTACTTGAATATTTAAGGCTTTGTCCATAACTTTTTGAACTGAGATTTCATCATCGGACACTTGATTGCAGACATTTCATAAAGATAATAGTTTTTCCCAATTTGGTAAGTCTTGATGTTAGAAAAAAAGCAATTTGTCAATCTCAATTTCAAAGTTGTTAAAATAGGTTGCATTGTTCTAGATTAATTGGATCAAATATGCATTTGATGACCATAAGGGCATTTCTATCATTTAACCACATTTTCATAATGCCAATTCATGCTTTCCTACTTCTCTACCATTTATAACTATTTGGTACTTGATTTGGGATTTAATATTTCCAAGATACTTTTTAGGTTATTTTCCTAAACAAATTTACATAGATTGATAGATAAATTTTGGATAAAAGAGAAATGATAATTTTTCCTAATGGAAATATATTGAGGAAAGATGCTAAAACAATTTACATTACCCTTTTCATAGTTTGAATGTGGCCTAATAGTAGTAATCAAGCATGTTGATACTAAGGGGAAAAAAATATAAAGTGATAATACACACAAATATAACATACTAGTTTTTGAAGAACTTACATGTTACATAATATACTTAGTTCAAACTATTGTGATTATAATTGAGAAAAATAATAATAGAGGAAAAAATGTGTCCCATTGATATTATTTAAAGATAAACAATATTTCTTGCATTTTTTTGGCCAAAAATATTTCTTGCATTTTGATATATGTTTTTGTATTGTGCAATGCAAAGTTGGTGATAAAGATTATACCCTCTCTAGTCCTTAATATATGAAGTTGTTATAAGTAAGGTTAAGCAAAGAACCTGAATCCAGTACCTAGCCCCTTTAATTTTTTTTATATCTGATATTTTATTTTCTTGATTTTCTTCCCCCCATTTTCCCTTTTGTTTTTTTTCCTTTTATTCTCAAAGTCCTCCTAGTTTTCCTTCCCCTCAACCTCGTCTCCTCTACACTGTTGTCATCCTCAATTCTAGTATTTTGGCTTCTTCTTCTTCTTTTTTTTTGCATCTGGTTTGGAATTTGGCCGATAGCTACTGTCATTACTATGAATATATTGTGATAATGCTGTTATGTGTAATACCCTGACTAGAAACTCACCAAATTTAATATAGAAAAGAATTTCGACACAACTATTTAAAGAAACAGCTTATTGATTGGACCGGAATATCACCTTCCAAGTCATCAAAATTGTGATTGCACCAGATAATGTAGTATAGGGTGTAACCAATCGTTCTTCTCAAGGAGCACTTTATTAGAAAACAACCTAGTCTAAATCAGTAGTCAAAACATGATGATTTGGGTAAAGAAAAAAAGGGGTTTTAATTGTTTTAAAGATGGTGCAATAAATGTAAAGTGCAGAGAAATAATTGTTTTTGGAATTTTAAATGAATGAAGAAATGTTTTGGATTAAAGGAAAATTATGGTAAACTAGTCTCTTGATGATGAAAACTCAGCTATCACTACTCTTAAAATGAATGGGAGTTTTAGAAATCTCCAAGTCTGAAGGGAAACCCAAATAATTACTTGAGTCCAATGTCTTAATTAATGAAAACTCACTTTAATCAAAGTTAATTAACATTTAAAACATTATTGAAGGCCACTTAGAGTGCAAATGAATAGATGATGCAATGCCCTCAGAATGTCAATCGACAATCAATGAATACCAAGTACATAGATTAATCATCAATAACCACTACTCATTAATTGAACACCAGGATTCCCAATTGAAACATTTATATAAATGATCCAACATCAACAACATCCAATCCAAATATATTTAGTAGTCTAAACACAAGATTTACAATCATAAACCAAATTTAATACAAATGCAGAAATCCCTATATCTAGGAATTTTTAACACAAAATTAAGCATATCTCTTTAGACTGATAACTCCCCTATTAAGTCCTTGAGCTTAAGCTTTGTCTTCCAACACCCAGAGGCTAAAGATCTAGCCTCTCATGTCTCCAAACTGACTGCAATCACTCCAGGTATGAACAGTCACAAGGGAAGCTAAAAATGGGGTTGGAAAAATGGAGAAGAAGGTGGTTTGAGTGGTTTGATTGGTTCATAATTGTAGAAAATGATGAATAAGTGAAGAAAAATAAAGGTTTTGGGTATGGAATCAACAGAGGCTTAAGAGGAGATGATGGAGGCTCAACCTAATGCAAATCTGCAGAATGGGAGCATGTGTCTTCATGGTGGCTACCCCCTTAGGTGTAGAAGCTCAAAAACCTATTTCAAAATGCACAACTTCACTTAACACACTCAGGTCGTGACCTCAAGAGTGTCATGTCACGACTCGGGAGCCTAGGTCGTGACCTAAGAAGTGTCATCTCACGACTTAAGAAGACAAAAAGCATTCAGTCTTGACTTAGTTGCAAAATGCGTAGTTACATTAAAAGGGCATCCAGGTCGTGACTTCAGGAATCCATGCGTGACGTGGGGAGACAGAACATTCCAGCTCTTGTGTTTTGGTCCTCGTAATATTGTGGCTCTATCAATGCTCTATCTTGGGTCTTAAGTCTTTCTCTAATTGCCTGAAAATTACAACAAAGAGCTTTGTGAAGACTAACTAATTACAAGTAAGGCAATTACAATTAAGGTAGGAAAATTAACCATTTTTACCCCTTAAATAGCAAAATGCAATACATGAACCAATATAATCAAAAAGCTATAAATGCATACATAACGAGGGTAAAAGTATTGCAAAACATAAAAAAATACTTGAGAAAACCATATAAAGATAAGGTTCTATTACTCCCCCATACTTGAACCTTTGTACTCTTAGACAAAGACTTGAATCATTCCAAAGAAAGCACAGCTACAATTAAGGAAACTAGCATGTTTAAAAGTGATCTTAAGAGCTAATCGATCAACATCCTTTAGGGAGACAAGAATGATAACATGAATAATGCCAAGCAATTAGATACAAAGTACAATTGACTCTAAATGCATGAACATCAAAGATCTCCTCATTGGGGTTCTTTTCTCTTAAAAATTCAAGCAGCCAACATCCTACCATAAGCTTATAATAACTCTAAAATCTCCACTACTATTCAGCATTCATGTAAAGAATCAAAAGGACTTTTAAGGTTGTAGTGATGGAAAGGCTAGATGGAACAGAAAACGGTGAAATTGAGAGTCAAGAATTAAAGAAGTGTGAGTCAAATATGATCTATTCTTAAACAAGGAAGTTCAGATCCTAACCTTCTACCACTAAGGGAATATTTTATTCAACTTTATTTTATTGCTATAATTTATGTATATAAAAAGTATTTCTTTACTCTTTTTTGTTCTTTTTGCCTTCTTTCTTTTCTTTTTCTTCTTTTTTTTCCGAAACAAAATTGAAGTTCCCAATAAAAACCCATGAAGGTTAGGAAATCGTATTTATCAAGATGAAATCTACTCAATTATCATCATGGTTTAAACACTCGAAATGATGGACGAAATGAAGGAAGTGCAGGATAAAAAGAGTTAAATAATGGATAGATGTTTGTAGGTTGTGTTTGGGGTAAAAGGTGTAGAAAAGAATACCTCTATCATATTCAAAATCATAAATGCGTATGTAATTTTGACCAAGAGCTAAAACAAGTTCTAGAGCACGTAAACGACATGAATAATTACTCAATTTAGGAGTTAAGGCTCAAGAATATCCTTCCAATAAAAGTTTCATATCTCAACAGAAGTTTCAATCAATATGCATTAGTCACGAGGCATTATGACACTTATCACAAAAGCAACCCATAGGATGATAATTAAAAAGATCAAAATAATCACTTAAGAGCATGCTTGGATCTCAAAAGCACCTATAAAGTCTCATAGAATTCATTTTCAAAATCCAGTATTCTTAAAAGTTTAAGGATGGGCATGGTTTTCAAGAAAAACTATTTGATACAATGAAGGTAGATTAAAAGGCAATGATTTTGCTTGAAAAACATGCAAAGGTAGCTTAAAAAGGTTCCTTTTATACAACATTATACAAGGCAAAGAGAAGGAAAGTAATGCATAGAAAAAGGGACCAGGTTGTTACTTGAAAACAGCGAGGTCGCGACTTGAGTACACAGAGAGCACCAAGTTAGGAAAGGGGACTGAGGTTGCGACCTGAAATCAGTGAGGTCATGACCTAAAATCAGTGAGGTCAAGACCTGAAGTCACAGAAACCCTTCCCTGTCAAAATCACAACTCAAGTCATGACCTGAAACAGTGAGATCGCGACTTGAGGTCACAGAAACTACCAACGAAAATTTTTTCAAAGCCTGGCCAAATTTTAACAAGTAAAACCTTTTCAGTAAGCATCAAAATAGTCATTGCTGATCTAATTCATAGTAATTCACCATCCATAATCAATTCAAAGCTAAAGAATGATGATAAAAGATTGGATTTTTGAAAAAAAATTGCCAAAAAAATTTGACAAGAACAAAGAGGAAATGAATCCCTCCACCATACGTAAACTTGACAGTGTCCTTACTGTCGAAGGGAAAGGAAAAAAGAATAATAGCCACCACAATTAAAACCAACCATTCATAGTGATTAAAATCAGAAACATCAAAGTTAAACCTTCAATTACACTGTTTGCATGGAAGAGCAACAGAAACAAAAGAAAAACTAAAAAAACTAAAGACTCTAAGCAACACTACTCTCAGTCTTCTACTTCTCTTCTCTCCTCTTCACCAACATCTTCTCCTGCCTGAACATCCCCTTCTCCCATTAGCAGCAGCAGCATCATCAGAGGACTGTCCCACATCCCTACTAAAGTAGCTTGTGGCAAGAACAGTGCTTTCCCAGAAAGCCTGCTCATATCCAAGGGAAAAGTTGACCTTAAGAGCCTTGGTCATCTCCAATATCAGAGGATCCATAAACCTCTACCTTTTAAACTCATGAGATATAGAGATAGCTTTGTATGCATCGAACTCCTCGCTCAGATTCATCACTTGCTGACCAAGCTCAGTAATCTACTCACTCAAGGAGGGGAGATTGAAACTAGAGCCACCCTCAGCTGCCTCCTCTTCTAGACCTTCCTCCATTACCCTCTTTCCCCTCTTCCTCTCTCTATTGGATTTGGAGGTAGTATAGCACCTAGTCGTGGTAGGGTCCAAGATAGAGTTACATTTACATGTTGGTATCTTGTGTGCTACGCACATATCCATGATCAAGTGCGGAAACACCAAAACAGTCCGGACATTGTTGACGCAATGCCCAATCTGGTCCAGGGCAATGATAGGGATGTCAACCGGCTACTGGGTCATAAGGAGCTACAATAGGAGTGCATCCTCTTTAGAAACATCAAAAATATGGGTTGATGGGATCACATTGTAGGTCATGAAGTTCAGCCAAATCTTGGCTTCATCATTCATGTTCTTACGCTTGAAGATGTTTTGCCTACATTCCTTCACAGTCCAGCCAGCTCCCCCTACCCCGATGGTTTGGAAGACCTCATTCTAGGGAACTTGATCAAGTTTGGTCTTCCAACACTGGTATTCACAGACAGGGATGTTAGAAAGCTTATAGAACTTCTTAATAGCATCTCGGCTAAAATAACATTCACTCCCTCTAAAGGTGATCCCTATATATCCATCCATAGCAAAGCAAGCATAGAACTCTCTTACCAAAGTCAAGTTAGCCTTGTTCCTCTTCTTCATGAGCTCCCCTAGACCTCGCGCCATGGTGAGCTTATAAAAGTCATACTTCTTAGTCTCTAGGAAATGTCACTCTTGTACTACCCCCTGTTTGCAAACATTTTCACTGCTTTCTCCCTTGAAAGTCTAGTCTTCTCACGAGGGCAAAGCCTTTTCAAGCTTGAAGATTTGGGGTTCTTGGTGTGAGGTATTTGAGCGTAAAGCAAACACACAACAAACAACTAAAGTAAACATACAAAACAAACAACCCTACAAAGGAAACTAAAACCTATATTAGGCCCAGAAACCAAGCACTCCCCCCACACTAAGCCTATAGTTACCCCTTGCCAGACTCATTTTAGCAAAAATATAAAATTTGAATTGGGACATTTGCAGTTTAAAACCATTAGGAAAATAATGACAAAACCCAAACACTTATAATTTTTAATTACCCAAAATCCAATTTCTTCCAAAGCCTTTACAGGTAAAGGCAAAATCCATTGAGAAATTTCAGTTTGGAAACAACAGGGGTGAATCAGAGGTTTAGAGTCTCCTCTGTGAGCTCAAGTTGCGACTTGAACAGACAGAGGGGAAAAATTTGAGTTCAAAAAGGCTTGAGGTCGCGACCTGAAAACAGTGAGGTCGCGACCTGGTTCTAGAAATTTCAGGAAACGCAGAGTGAACCAGTTCATTCACAAACCAAAAATTTACAACAAATGTGATCCCAAGCAGTTACAAAATCATTTTAATAGCTGCCTAACCATGAATTCCACGCTGCACTCAATCAAAACTAGAACTTAAATAAAAGAAACACTACCTACCCCTATAAAACACAACAACCTAAAACCAGAAAGAACAACAAAACTTGAAAATAAAAAGGGAAGACAGAACAAACCTTGAGAGTGGGGGGTGGAAAAACTGAATGCAAGAGTGGATAGTGGGCTTGATTTCAAATTAAAGGAGTGAAACTTCAGAGTGGAAATACTTAGAAATCAACAGAGACTGAGAAATAGTAGCAAGATAACTGGTTATGGAGGAAGCAAACCATTAAATAGGAGTAGAGGAGTCGCGACTCTAACGCTGAAGGAGGTACTGAATGGTTATGAACAATGAGAAAATAGGGAATGAAAGGTTAGGAAGGTAAAGGTTGCAACTTCAGAGGAGATGGAACGTTGAGGTTGGAGAGGGGACTGGAAGGAGGTTTGGCTTAAGGTTGTGTGATTTTACAAGAAGGAGTTAGGGTTTTCGGTCCTTAGGATGAACAAGGCTGGAATCCAAGATAGGTTCAAGGGGAAAAATGGTAATTAGGGTAGAAACAAATAAGGGTAAAGAGGTGAAATCACAAAAAAAACCCTGACTTGTCATGTCAGGTCGCGACCTGAGGGATTTCAGGTCACGACTTCAGTAAACAGAGGGGGATTTAGGGTTTCAGAAAGGCTCCAGGTCCTAAACTAAAGATAACGAGATCACAACCTCAACTCGTAGAGAACCTTTACCCAATTTCTTCCCCAAGTTACGACTTGAGACAGTAAGGTCGTGACTTCAGCACACCGAGAGCTCTTTTCCTCAGACTAACCTCCAGGTCACGACCTGAAAACAGCTAGGTCGTGACCTAGGGTCACAGAGAGCTCTCTGACTCCCTAAACCCTGAAAAACCTCAAAATAAAGACCTATACCAAAACCACTTACCAAAATACCTACCATAACAACCTAACTCAGCAATCATCACCAGATTATCAATAATTCAATACAAAACTCGAAAACAAGTGATAAAAGATTAGGAAAAACTTTCAAAAGTTTCAAAATTTTTGAAAAATTTTGGCATTTTTCATCAAAACCACCCATAACAAGGAAGAACCCAACAAACAATTCACAAAACCACTTTTAAACCTCCATCCCCCACACACTCAAAGCAATGTCCTCATTGCAGCACGCAGTCACAAACCAAAACACAAAGCCTAAAAACAAAAACAACAAAGGTAGAACTTGTGAAGTTCAATTCAAGATTGAAGCATAACATATCACTTATCAAGAGAGAAGAAAAGAGCTAAGTGCAAGGATAGGAAAACTCAAGAATGCAATTAAGTGTGTGGTGGTGACAGAAAAGAAGCATAATCATCTAATCACACCAAACTCAAGGCTAGGGGAGATTATTCAAAACAAGCAAAACAAAATAATTTAAAACTACTTCTACTCTTTTACAATCTCAAACAGTCACAGCAAGATAATTTAAGCACAAGTAAATTCATGTGAATAGTAAGAGGTAAAGGAAAGGACGACCTGGCCTTAAGAAGGTGGTGCAGGCTCTTCGTAGAGCTTAAGGAGATGATCGTTGCACTAGAACATTTTTCCTGTGGCCTCCTCCTTTAGTTCTATCATACTAAAGTCATGCACTTTCATGACAGTGTAAGGTCCATACCAACTCGTCTTGAATTTACCCTTCTTGAATTTGAATTGAGCTTGGTATCTTAATACCTTGTCACCCTCCTTGAATTTCTTCCTCAAGATGTTAGCGTTATGGACAAGCTTGGTTTTCTGCTTGTAAATGTTAGAGCTGTGGTAGGCATCTAACCATATTTCTTCTAGTTCCTGAATTTAAAGGAGTCAGTTCAGGTTAGCTTCGTTCAAATCGGCATTGCAACTCTTAACTGCCCAGTATGATCTATACCCAAGCTCTACCAGAATGTGATAGGACTTCCCATAGATGATCCGGTATGGAGACATTCTTATTAGCGTCTTGTAAGAGGTGCGGTAGGCCCACAGTGCATCATCTAGTCTCAAGCTCTAGTCTTTATTAGAGGGTTTGACAATACATTCCAAGATGCGTTTAATCTCTCGATTTGACACCTTAGCTAGGCTATTGGTGTGAGGGTGGTACGGGTAGACACTCTGTGGGAAATCCCATATTTAGCCAACAAGTTATTAAGTAACTTACTGCAGAAATGGGTTCCCTGATCACTGATTAACACCTTGGGCACTCCAAATCTATTGAAGATGGTAGACTTCAGAAATTTAGAAACTGTAGGTGTATTATCTTTTCGTGTGGGAATGGCTTCTACCCACCTAGAGAGGTAATCTACAACTAAGAGGATGTAGGTGTAACTGTGAGAAGATGGGAAGGGGCCCATAAAATCTATCCTCTAAGCATCAAAGATGTCACATAATGAGATAGGTTACTGTGGCATTTCATTCCTTCTATTAACCCCCCAAATCGTTGGCATTTATCACATGCCTTTATAATAAGTGAATACGTCTATAAACAAGGTGGGCCAATAAAAACCTGCATGTAACACCTTTCTAGTTGTTTTTCTGACACTAAAGTGTCCCCTATATAAGGTATCATGGCAAGCTTCCAGGACAACTGGAGCCTCTACTTCAGGGATGCATTGTCTAATCACTTGGTCAGTGTAAAATCTCCATAGGTACGGTGGATCCCAAATATAGTATGAGGCTTTGCTCTTAAGTCTTTGAGCCTGAAAAGTAGTCAGGTGAGAAGGAATTAGACCAGTAGCAAGATAGTTAACTAGGTGAGCAAACCATGGTTGAGAAACAGACAATGCACATAAAGGCTGGTTAGGGAATGAATAACAGATAATATGAGAATTTAATACTCCCCTCGTCTCTAGTGGTAGCTTGCTCAAGTGATTTGCTACATAGTTGATATTACTGGCCCTGTCTTTTACTTCCACGTCGAATTCTTGAAGAAGCAACATCTACCTCAAGAGCCTTAGCTTTGATTGAGGTTTATGGAAGAGATATTTCACTGCTGCGTGATTTGTAAACACAACCACCATCGAATTTATAAGATAGGGTCTAAACTTATCAAGTACAAAAACAATTGCAAACAATTCTTTCTTAGTAGTGGTGTAGTTTCTTTGAGCTACATCTAAAGTTTTAGAAGCATAGGCAATTACTTTAGAAATAGAATTCTCCCTTTGACCTAACATCGCCCCCACACTCAAGTTCGAAGCATCACAAGAAATTTTGAAAGGCAAATCCCAGTTGGGAGAGGTCAAAATCGGAGGAGTAACTAGCCTATTCCTCAATTAATCAAAAGCAAGCTCACATCCATGGTCAAATTGAAAATCAACATCTTTTTGTAGTAGTTTAGAAAGATGCAAAGTAATTTTACTAAAATCTTTGATGAACCTTCTATAGAACCCCACATATCCTAAAAAGGACTTCAACTCTTTCAAGTTGGTAGGGTAGGGCAAAGAAGATATCACCTCTACCTTGGCTTTATCTACCTCAATTCCTTTTTCAGAGATCAAATGACCTAGCACGATACCTTGATTAACCATGAAATGGTATTTTTCATAATTCGAAACCAGCTTTTTCTCAATGCATCATGCTAAGATCTTGTCAAGACTTTTCAAACATTCTTCAAAAGAATTGTCATAAATAGTAAAATCATCTATGAACACATCCATGCATTTTTCAATAAATTCAGTAAAAATAGATAACATACAATGTTGGAATGTGTTAGGGGCATTACAAAGACCAAAAGGCATTCTCTTGTAAGCATAGGTTCTAAATGGATAGGTGAAGGAGGTCTTGTCTTGGTCTCTAGGGCCTACAGGAATTTGGAAATATCCAGAGTACCCATCTAAGAAACAGTAATGACTCTTTCCCGCTAACCGTTCAAGCATTTGATCAATAAAGGGTAAGGGAAAATGGTCTTCCTAGTGGACTCGTTCAGCTTTCTATAGTCAATGCAAACTCTCCATGAGTTTTGTACTCTAGTTGGGATGAGTTCATTATTCTCATTTTTTACTACGATGATCCTACTCTTTTTCGGCACGACTTGTATCGGTGACACCCACTCGCTATCAGATATAACGTATATAATTCTAGTGATCAGAAGTTTGTCTACTTCTTTCCTATCCACATTAGAGATTAGAGGATTCAAGCTCCGCTAGTTTTGTTTAATTGGCTTGGAATCCTTAGTTAATAAGATCCTATAGGCACACAGTAGAGTCAATTCCCTTAATGTCAGCTAGTTGCCAACCCAAAGCCTCCTTATTCCTTCTAAGGACTCCCATTAAACTAGTCTTTTCATGTTTAGTTAAAGAACTAGAAATAATGACAGGTAATTTATTCTTAGGCTCAAGAAAAGTGTACTTGAGATTGGGAGGTAGGTCTTTCAGTTCTAAACATTATTTCAAATCATACACCTCATACACACTGGGTAAATCTAAGAAGCAAAGCTATGCAAAAAAATAAGTCTGGACACTTAGAAAAGTTTCAGTGGAAAAACAGCTCAGGTCACGACTTGAGCAATCCAGGTCGCGACTTGAGTGCAAAGAGAGCAACCTTGAATAAAGAAGGAGCTGAGGTCGTGACTTAGTACAAGTCAGGTCATGACTTGAACAGATCGAGAGCAATACTGGAAAATATAAGGCTGAGGTCGCGACAAGCCACAAGTCAGGTCGCGACTTAGGCACTAAGGTCGCTACTTCGAGAATATGAGGTTGCGACTTCAAGTCATAGAGAGCTACCTTCACAAAACCTTTGAAAAATTCACTAAGTTCTTCAACCAGATGCTCAACAAACTATGCACAAAGTTCAAAACTTTAAGCAATTAGCCAAAATACTCAAGATCAAGTCAAAACCAAATGCAAAATGCTATGTAAAAATGCAAATGCCAAAGTATGGAAAAGCAACATATTTGTTTCTATTTGCAAAAATTTTTATGCTATGAAATGCAAAAGCTAAGTTCAAAAACTAAAACTCAATGAGAATCAACCCAAATCACAATGGTATGGAAAACCCATTACTAGGGAACCAATTTCTTGGCTTCCCGACAACGGCGCCATTGATCGGACCAGAATGTCACCTTCTGGGTCATCAAAATTGTGATTGCACTAGATAATGTAGTATAGGATGCAATCAATCGTTCTTCTCAAGGAGCGCTTTATTGGAAAACAACCTAGTCTAAATTGGTAATAAAAAACATGATGATTTGGGCAAAGAAAAAAAAGGAGTTTTAATTGTTTTAAAGATTGTACAATAAATGTAAAGTGCAGAGAAATAATTATTTTTGGGATTTTAAATGAATGAAGAAATGTTTTGGATTAAAGGGAAATTATGGTAAACTAGTCTCTTGATGATAAAAACTCAGCTATCAATGCTCTTAAAATGAATGGGGGTTTTAGAAATCTCTAAGTCTGAAGGGAAACCCCAAGTAATCACTTGAGTCTAGTGTCTTAATTAATGAAAACTCACTTTAATCAAAGTTAATTAACATCTTTTAAAACATTATTGAAAGCCACTTAGAGTGCAAATGAATGAATGATGAAATGCGCTCAGAATGTCAATCGACAACCAAAGAATATCATGCACATAGATTAATAATCAATAATCACTAATCATTAATTGAACACCAGGATTCCCACATGCAATATTTATATAAATGATTCAACATCAACAACATCAAATCCAAATACATTTAGTAGTCTAAACACAAGATTTACAATCATAAACCAAGTTTGATACAAATGCAAAAATCCCTATATCTAGAAATCTCTAACACAGAATTAAGCACTGGTTTAGATTGATAACTCCCCTATTAAGTCCTTGAGCTCAAGATTTGTCTTCCATTACCCAGAGGCTAAAGATTTAGCCTCTCATGTCTTCAAACTGATTAACATAGTTATGACAACACAATAATAATGGCTAGATGGCAAAGGAGCGACAATGTAAGAACTTAGAATTTACTTATTCAATAAGAATGTAAACAGATTAGAGCATAGTTCTAAGGCCCTTTGGCTATTTAAAGGAAAACTCGCAGTCCAAAAATGAATAACAATCCATAACAATCTAGACCAATAGTCCTCAGCAATAAATTAACAATCGTCCATAATGAGAGCATGCTTAAGTCCTTAGTGGCAAATAAACAATAATAAAAATCAACATCCAATTTACAAAATATAGAAAAAAAAAATTGATCCACTAGATTACCTTGGGCAGTCCAAGTAGCCTAAAACCTCAATTTTTTTTCTTTTTTTCTTTTCTTTGTGAGATTCAAGATTTTAACTTGATAAACATAATTAAGACAATGAAAAAATACCTATAATCATATAAACTCATAAACAAAATGTTAATTTAATTATAAATCCATAGGAATTTCTAAAAATATTTCATAATAATAAAAATCAACATCCAATTTACAAAATATATAAAAAAAAAAATAGTATTCACTTGGACCGAACTAGACTAGTCCAAGTGGTTTGGTCACTTGGTTAGGAACTTAGTCTAGCCCAACCAACCAGTTCGTCCAGGTTGGTTTGATTTTATTAAAGAGCATATTTGGAATAGACTACCTTGGGTTGGACCAGACTACTAGGTTTTTTGTGCTCTCCTAGTATATTCTTATTTCTCTTGTCACCAGATTCAAGTAAAATGATAAAATAAAATAAAAGGAAATAAATGAATTATATATTATCTAATGTTTTGATAAAATGATAAAAATCAAGTAAAATTATATATTATCTAATGTTTTAAAAGCACTTTTTTGCAAATCGAGACAAACTCCTCCACATATTTACTTTGTAGACTGTAAAATTACTTCTGAAATCATAGTTTTGTTTCTATCCAAACACCCCCTATGATAGCATGAGAAATTGATATCATGAAAATGTCACTAATAATACTATTAAAATTGATACTTATAAAATAAAATATCTTACACTGTCATCATGGTCATGGAATATTATAAACAAAAAGGTGAACATGTCATTTACACCTTTTAGGGAGGGTAGTAATGAGAATGAATTTTTTGGATGAAAATCTCTCTACTTGTGGAGTTAAATTTTGGGGAGAAAATGAGATGTGAGACTCACTTTATTTTTGTTAGTATTTGGGTTTTGATGATAATAAAGAAAGCCTTTTGGGTCAATCGTTTTTATTCAAGTTTTGACTATGACAAAGAAAGCCTTTTCGTTCAATTGTTTTTAAAACTTAGATGCTGAAGTTGACTCTATAATTATAAATAAGATTATCGACAACAACTTGTTCTTTGAGGAAAAGAGATTTTCATCGATAACGTCAATTAATGGATGCTCTCAAATTTCAGAATAGTTGTTTTAATAGATCCCAATAGAAATACTTTGGCTTATCATTAACGTTATCAATAAAGTTCTTTGGCGAGAAGGTGTTTGATAAGGTTATTTTAAATGCTTTTATCGATAAGATTATCAGTAAATGTAGATTTTTTTTTCATTTTTTAGTCTTCAGCTGTTTAATAAATTCAAAGATAATCTATCTATTTTCAATCAAAAATTTATTGATAAGATTTATGATAAAATGGCCTTGAACTTCATTATTTCTCACAGCTTAGTTTTCTTTTCTTTTTGGATATTTATCAATAAGAATATTGATAAAGCTAATTATTGATAAGGTTATCAATATATGATCTTTGAGCAAATTAAAGTTAACTTGTTTGAAATTTATTTATTGTTCATCTTCTGTCTTTCCTTACTACTCTGAGTTGCTAATAACAAGTTCAAGCAAGGTTAATGCAAGATTAAATGGCTCAATGAAAAAATGACATTGTCAAGCTACTTTTGTCAGAAACATTAAATGCTCTTCAACCATTACAAGCTATCATCATCTACAACTGCTTTTACAATGGTAATATCACTTCAAGTCTAATGGATAGTTAATGAAGATCAACTATAGCATTCAATAGAGCAAAGAAGAAAAATGAACAATTACGCTATCGAATTTATTGCTCTGTTTCATTAAGTTCATCAATTATACTTTAGTGTTCATTTATTACTCGAAAAGAGAGACTTAAACTTTTATTACTCCATCTAGAGTAACTCAAAATTATGAGAATCTTGAGTGGGTTGTAACTTTATGGGTAGTAAATGGGAGCAATTGAGAGTAATCAATTGCTGTATTATGGCACCAAGAGCCTGTTACAAATCTTAGAGTATAGTAAAACTCCAAGAGACCTTCTGAGGACTGAATATAGGTCAAGTGATTAAAACCGAACTAGTGTAAATTGCTATGTGCATCTTGATTTACCCTCATGTTATCCTTCTAACTCGATCTCCTTTAGTTTACGATTACTGTTTTTAAGTTTAAAATTTTATTATCACCTAATTCACCTTCTTCCTAGGTGTACTACCATTCTAACAATTTTCTCCCCTATTTTTCCTTTCTCTTCTATTTTTCTTTCTCGAAAAAACTCCATTCCTCCCCATTTTCACC
The DNA here is from genome assembly GCF_004799145.2 of Neltuma alba. Lineage (NCBI taxonomy): Eukaryota > Viridiplantae > Streptophyta > Magnoliopsida > Fabales > Fabaceae > Neltuma > Neltuma alba. The sequence goes on along the minus strand of NW_021632046.1, from coordinate 30,289 downwards.
TTACTTTTCCTTTCTCTACCATTTTCTATCAATGACCATAAGTGAGGGGTGTAACTTATGAAGACCTTATACTTTCTCGAGTTTTAATTTATAAATATTAAAAAAACTAAATAAGTTTTTTTATTAAAATAAAATTAGTTAAATTAATTATTTCTAAAAATATGTATGTTGATTTTTTTATGATACCCCATTCAACTGTCTACATTGAAACTACTGTGCAATTAGAATGTATATGATCAAAATGAATAGACCAAGAAAATCATATATTTGGGGATAACTCCAAAGACACTGAAGACAAAACCGACCAAAATACAAATAAAAACACAATAACACATTTTTGGGTTATTAAAAATTCAAAACACTACATCTGAAGTTTGATCTTTAATGTAAAAGTTGACTAATTTGAGTAGATTAGAAAATTTAGTTCAGTTAGTTATTTGTAATAAATATGTGTTGTCTTCTATAAAATAGTTTTGCTAATTATGTATATTAATGAGAACTACCATTTAATGAAACTTTTAACATGTGCAACCACTACTATAATTATCTTAGAAAAGATGGATAAATATGAGAGCCAAAATAGTTAGGGTCTTATATTTAGGATCAAATTAAATCTTAAATTAGCTATTATATTAAGGACCGAATATAGTATATATAAAAAGGAAAGTCGACTCAAATTAATTTTTCAACATTTTTTTTAACCAATTCTGACCGATTCTTAACTTGTTTACCTTTCTTGTGATTTTGGTAAATGTTTGAACCGAACACAGATCGAATAGGCTGATTTGATTCATAACAACTAGGGGTGTTTAAGTTCTCCCATCCCAGTCCCGATCAATTTGGGATGAGACATGACAAACAAAATTTTGAGACATAATGACTATGAGAGGGGACAGGACGGGACGCAGACCGTCCGATTTTTTTTTAAAATTATTTATTAATAATTTTATTAGATTATTTAATTCTTTTTTTAAGAATAATTATCTTTACAGTGATTTTCAGCTCTCAAGTTACAATATTATCTCAATAAAATCTTCTTCTTCAATAAAATAATTAATAAAGCCATTATATAGTATTTCTTTTATGATAGTTCTTCTTTGGCAGTATTGTTTTTATACTTTTTTTACATTATACAATTGAGCTTTTTACATAATATTTTTTTTAGTGTTTTTATCTTCAGAAGTCCAATAAAAAACAAATATTATACATAAAAAAATCTAGGCCCAAATTACATCGACTTGTAAAAAAAAAAAAAAGGGCACGTCTTGTCTCGTCTCAACCCCTATAGGGTGGGAATGGTCTCGGGACAAGACGGGATGACTAGGCCTAAAATCAGTCATAATAAAAAACCTTAATCCTCATCATAATTTCCAATTTTATTTTTAATATCGCGAGTTCTCTCTATTTTTATATGTTCCCCACGAGAAATCTGTCTGTTTTTTTTTTTTGGTGGAAATCATCACTGTCAATATATGACCATAAATAAAATAGATTTTATCATGATAAGACATGCATATATATTATCATTATCAAATACCCAATTTGCATGAACAATAAAATAATTATCTTCCTCTACGGCTCTACTGCCGAAGACGAGTCTTACCGGCCTCACCGTTGTTCAGACCCTTCAGCGCCTTTCGTCTTTTTCTTTCTTTTTTGGCTCACAAACCGAACAGAAAAATTATTTTACCGAACCCTCAAAAATCCTCATAGCAGTTTATTGCAAAATCATTGCCCTGTAGCTTTTTCAATTTCTGTCTGCTACCCTGTTAATCATTCCTAAATATCTTGCTATTTGATTTTAATTTTTGTTGTTTTCCTAAATTTTCTCTGTTCCAAAATTTTGATTTTCTGTCTCGTCCGATGTGCATCTGATCCGTCGATTTGGCATCGTTGTAGTTGTTACCTTCCCTTCTCTGAGCTTTCGGAGGTTAGAACCTTTGTTCTCTGTTGTGTGCTAATTAGGGTTTGTTGGAATTTGTGAAAACTGCCATGGGCAATTGATTTATTTCATAGTCAACTTGTGTGCTTTCTTACCTTGCTTTTGCTTTGGTCGATCAGGATGTTCGCGAGATGACGAACGAAGGAAGTAATACTGAGACGTTAGCTCCTGGGGAGCCCAATTTATTCGAGGTAATGTGTGAAGTATCTTTGTCTATCTTAGTAGAATTGTGGAAATACTTTATTTCACGGTAAAGGCTGTGAGCGAAACTGCTTTCGGCATTATTGCAGGGTTTTGGGAATTGTCCTGCTAATTAGTGGATCTTTATGCTTATTTTGAACTTTTCAATTTTCACCCATATTCTATTGAGAGCTAAAATGCATTACTTCGGAAGTTTTCAATGGTTTGTATTTCTTGAAGAAATCTGTGGGACTGTTCCACAACATTGTTTAGATTATTTAGAGACCCTTTATTGTATCACTGTTCCTAAGACATTGTGTCATATATCCTGTAAATACCATCAATCCATGGTCCATGAATAGTTGTTGATTTTATTTCGAGCCACCAATATGTGTCTTGCAAAATGTTACTATGCATGTAAATGATAGCAAGTTTGTTGGCTGCAATACTTGTGCATTCTTTTCCTTCCTTTAAATTAAGGTTAAAATGTTGGTCATTGTCTCGTTCTGAAGTTATTTATAATGAGATTTCTAATTTTATATGCAATGGGGTTTCGATCAATGTGGAGTAGGAGTTGAGGCTAAGCCTTTGCATTCTTATGCACAAGGTTTTGAATTCCTTTATGAACTAGTAGTCTCTCTGGGTGGTCAACCCTTCTTAGGGAAATCTCTTGGTAGTAGGGGCTAGTCAGTAGCCTTCTCTGGGGACCTAAGGCCCTTAGAGCATTCCTATTTGTTGTGCCATTGCCTCTTCCTCTAGGACCTTAGGCATGCCACCAAAAAGTAGGAAAGAATATTACTTCCCTGTAATACTCAATATAAATATGAATATATAAAAGGTATAGGGTCCTGCGCTAGTCACAATCCTTGAACAATACGGGTCATCTTTGGCCCAATCCTGTGGTGCTAAAAAGAGGTTCTTCCTTCTCTATTCCTTCCTGTACATTTGTCCTTGGAGAACTCACTGCTTTGTGGAAGCACAGGTGTACCACTGACATGATTTGCAATCATATTTTATGGTCTAAGCAACAAGATCTGATAACAGCTGGAGTTGACCCTTACACAATTATAAAAAAGTAGTTTTACTGATAGGGACTATTCGGGCACCCCTTTATTTTATTGTAGAAGTTTAGTGTTTATATGGAACTGAGACTGTAAACTAAGCATAATTCTGTGAAAGACCAAACTTTTAGGTCTTCTTAGTGTATTATAATTAACATCTTAAATGTCAAATCTGTGTAATATGTGTGGTTTGTTACCATCTGATTGCATGATCATCTCTTGATGATATAGTTGAGGTTCCCTGTATTTAATTTCCATATTATTTATGAAACATAGTCACACTTGCTTTTAGTCATGTTGGATGCCACAATCCCACAACACAGTAATGGGATTTGTATGGATGAGTTCAAATGAACTAGAATGGGTGATTATCTTGATGAGATAATTAAAATTCTTTCCTTTTTTTTTTTTTTTTGGTACAAGAATGATTTGAATAATATGGTTTAACATCCATTATATCTATGTATATGTTAATGAAGATTAATAGTGTAAATCACTTAGAATATTATGACAATATTGATTAAATTTTTCCTTCGACCATAAAGAAAGTTCTAAAACATTAATATTTCGATGCTGATTAATTTTTTCCTTAAACCATAAAGGAAGTTCTAAAACATTTGTGTTTTTATAAATAAACTGAATAATTTGATGCCGGAAAAGATTGATTTATTTGAATGACAGTGTACAATACGTACAGAAATAATCCTAGATTCTAGGATCTGTCCATAATTACATAATTAGAGGAGAATAAGGAAAATCAGCAAATTCGAAGTTCAAAAACAAAATCAAATCTGCCATGATTCTAGGATATTGATAGGAAATTAAATCTGATTAAATGCTGCTGAATAAGGAAGGCCGAAGGCTCAAGTAGCGTCAACACTCTCTCCCTTAAGTTGGTGAATATATATCTATCATTCCTAGCTTGCTTCTGAGCTCTTCAAACTGTGATCAAGCTAGGGCTTTAGTGAATAAGTCTCCTACCTGGCAACGTGATGGCACGTGCTAGTTCTATTATTCCAGCATCCCTTTTTTCTTTGATGAAGTGTTTGTCAATGTCTACATGTTTTGTTCGCTCATGGTGAACTGGGCTTCTTACCATAGCAATAGTAGACATACTATCATACCTCAATCTTATAGGAGCACTAAATGCAAGTTTCAATTCTCTTAGCATCCTCAATATCCACAAGCCAGTTCAGCCTTTGCACTACTTCTAGAGACAACTGTCTATTTCTTGCTTCTCCATGTCACTAGATTTCCATACACCATAGTGCACTTGTCAGGAAGATACCCAGCATGATCAGCATTGGTATATTGGTATATACTATTATTTCTTGTGATTTGCCCTTGGCAAAGTAGAGTCCTCGACCTCGAGTCATTTTTAAATAATGCAGGATCCTATATACTGCATTCATGTGTTCCTCTAGCGGCTTAGTGGTGAATCTGCTAACAACACCAACTGCATAGCTTATGTCAGGCAAGTGTGAGATAGATACAGAAGTTTTACCGCTAGTCTCTTGTACCTTTTAGCATCAAGAGGAATTGGGTCCTTTTTTGGATTCTCTTCTTGCTTTTACAATCCTTTATGGTGGCTTTACCATCTTTCTCATCTTCCTCTTTATTGTCAAGTTTGCCAATAGGTGCCATTGTAGATTTTGCAGGCTTGGCTCCTAGCATTCCTGTTTCCTTCAATAGATCCAAGGTATATTTCCTTTGAGAGACAAAGTTTCCATTACGGGACCTTGCCACTTCCATACCCAAGAAGTATCTGAGACCCTCAACATCTTTAACTTCAAACTCCTTTTCTAGAGACTTTTTAAATCTGGTTATTTCATCTGCATCATCACTAGTCATAATGATATCATCAACATATACAATTAGGATAGCTATTTTACCTGTTGAATGCTTCATCGAAAGTGTGTGGTCTGCTTGGCATTGGACAAAACCTAAAGAACTCTTATGGTTTTGAATTGATTTTATTCGAATGAAGTGGTAGTGTTAGTGCTGATATGGGCCTTGGCCCAAATTAACCTAATTAGGTTTAGGTTTTATTTACTTAAGAAAATAGAAGATAGATGGCAGTAGTTTAAGTTCCCTGATTCTAGGAGATTTTATTTATTTATTTTTTTTTGCATTGATTTTGTATCCTGAGTGATTCGGTCAGTTAGGGCGTATGCCTATATATGTACCTCACTCCTTTCATATCGAATAAGAACAAAATAGCATCGAATTGCACAAGGTATCAGAGCTACCATGATCTAGTTTGGATTCGGATTGGATAATGACGGTCAAGGTGGCATGAACTCCTCGGCCTTGAATACCTCTGCAACGTCGAGTGATCAGGGTTCAGGCCACCAAGTGCCGAACGATGCTACCTCCTCGTCAATCACCATTCATCGGCTGAATGGTCAGAATTATCTCCAATGGGCCGCGGGTGTTCGTCTGTTTGTGACTGGAAAAGGGAAGCTGGGTTATCTCACTGGCACTGAGAAACGACCTCTGTCCTCTGACCCAAAGCTTGCAAAGTGGGAAATAGAGGATTCAATGATCCAGTCATGACTTGTAAACTCAATGACCACAGACATAAGTGCAAGCTTCTCCCTGTTCAAGTCTGCACAGAAAGTTTGGGAGGCTGCACGAGATATGTTTGCCTCCCTCAATAATCATGCTGCGATCATGGAGATTGAGGCGGCCTTGGATAAACTAAAACAAGGCACTCTAACTGTTACAGAATTCTAGACGAATCTGGTAATATTATGGCAACAACTGGATATGTATGACACGTATGAATGGGCTTGTTCTACTGACGCCCAACTCTACGCCAAAATCAAGGAGGAGAAAAGGATCTATAAGTTCTTGCTAAGTCTGAATCCTGTTTTTGATGAGATCAGGGGACGCATTATGAGCTTTGAAAAGCTTCCTTCCCTACGTGAAGTATTCTTCATGGTGAAGCAAGAAGAGAGCAGGCGAAAACTTACTACCTCTATACAACCACAACAGCTGGAGTCTGACTCTAGTGTTATGTACACTAAGGGTGGCCAGTCAAATGATGGAAAAGGGCGGAAAAATAATAGATGTTGTGATCATTGTCAAAAATCAGGACATACCAAAGAGGTATGCTGGAAGCTTCATGGGAAACCAGCAAACAGAGGCAAAGGGAAAGGTGACTCACGGGCTACCACAGCTAAAGGTGACTCTGATTATGGTAATAAACTCAGTACTGAGGAAATTGAATGTCTCCGAAGAATCCTAGAAAAATGAGACTAAAGAACAACTAGTTGCCTCCGGTAATATAGCTTACACATATAATGTCATTCTTGCTCTAAAAACTAACATTCATCATGAGAATATGTGGATAGTTGACTCTGGCGCCACAGACCATATGACCAGAAATCCAAAGTTGATTCAAAACTTAAAACCGTGCACATTCCCAATGTTTATAGAGGTAGCAGATGGAAAATTTTTAAAGGTTCATGGTATTGGTGAAGCATGTCTCTTTGAAAGCTTAATTCTCAAAACCGTCCTATATGCACCAGATTTAAAGTGTAGCTTGATACCTGTGAGCAAAGCTGCCATATTTCAACACTGTCATGTTGATTTTTTCGCTACTCAATGTTTGTTTCAGGACTTGGAGTCAGAGAAGATGATTGGCAAAGCTAGGATGCTAGAGGGATTGTACTGTGTGGATGCTCAACAATTGTGGACTCAACCAAGTGCTTCCAGTTTTGCTACTGGAAAATCTCTTCCATCTGTTCTTACTGATAAAGAAGTGTTATTATGGCATTATAAGTTAGGACATCTTAGCCCAAAGTATATGTCCAGATTGTTACCTGATTCTTTGAATAAAAATTTTTCATCTCTATCCTGTGAAGTTTGCCAATCGTTTAAGCATACTAAAGGTGTCTACACACCCCACTCTCATCAATTCACTTAACCTTCTTCTTTCATTCACAGTGACATTTGGGGTCCCACTCGAACTCCCTCTCTAACACATGCTAAATGGTTTGTCACGTTCATTGATGATTACACATGCTTAGCTTGGGTGTTTCTAATGAAAGATAAATCTGAGTTACCTGAAAAATTAATAAATTTTCACAAACTGATCTCAAATCAGTTCCATTCCTCTATTCAAATCCTTCGGAGTGATAATGGGAGAGAATATATGGGAACATATCTACAAACCTACCTCAAACAACATGGGATTGTTCATCAAACGAGCTGTGTGAATTCCCCACATCAAAATGGCACAGCGGAAAGGAAAAACCGTCACCTTCTTGAGGTAACTAGATCCGTAATACTGACACAGTGTTCCAAAATACTACTAGGGGCAAGCCATACTCACTGCTGCGCATTTAATAAACCGTCTTCCTTCCAAAACACTAAATTTTGATACCCCTCTCCAAACCCTAGCTAAAACCTATGCAAATTCCTACCTTCACACTCAGATTCCACCTAAAATTTTTGGGTGCATTGCTTATGTTCACAATGATAATGGAGGTAACCTAGACCTTAGACCCTTCAAGTGTATTTTTCTTGGATACTCATCCACCCAAAAAGGCTACAAGTGTTATTTCCCGCCCTTAAAGAAATATTTTGTGACCATGAATGTAACTTTTGATGAAAACCAAAGTTATCATCCAAAAACACCCATTTAGGGGGAGAGTAGTGAGGAATAGGAGTTTCTTCAACCCAAAGATACTATATCAACCACTCCTACTTGTACTACCCCTGTTTTAACAGCCTCACCATTTCCATCTCAACCAATACCAGAACCACCACCAGAACTCCTTGAAAACTCAAATTCTAATTTGGATAGCAGGCATAACAACACAGAAACAAGTGATACAGATGCAGAGTGTGGTGAGTTGGAAATAAATAATGCATATATCGATGCAGACTATGGAGGTTTTCTCCTTAATTGAAGATCAACTTCAGGCTACTGCACTATGGTTTGGGGAAATCTTGTAACTTGAAGAAGCAAGAAACAATCGGTGGTATCTAGGAGTAGTGAGTCAGAACTTCGTGCACTTGCTCACGGAGTATGTGAAGGGCTATGGCTACTCAGAGTGTTGAAGGAGCTACAACTTGTGCCTAGCAATCCGATCAGGCCAAGATGCGATAGTATGTTAGCTATTGGGATGGTCAGGAATCCTATTCATCATGAAAGGACAAAACATGTGGACATAGACAAGCACTTCATCAAAGAAAGGATGGATGCAAAAATAATTGATCTTTCGCATGTTCCATCACACAGACAAGTAGCAGATTTCTTCACCAAAGCATTACCAAGGCCCTAGTTTGATGAGCTCAAAAGCAAGTTGGGAACGAAGGATATTTACTCACCAGCTTGAGGGGGAGTGTTAGAGCCGATATGGGCCTTGGCCTAAATTAACCTAATTAGGTTTAGGTTTTATTTACTTAAGAAAATAGAAGATAGACGGCAATAGTTTAAGTTCCCTGATTCTAGGAGATTTTATTTTATTTTATTTGTTTCATTGGTTCTGTATCCTGAGTGATTTGGTTAGTTAGGGCGCATGCCTATATATGTACCTCACTGTTTTTCATATCGAATAAGAACAAAATAGCATCGAATTGCACAAGTAGAATATAAATAGGTTACAGTAGCCCCATCTAGATGAGGGTAAAAGGTCGAAATCTTAGGGATAGGCTGAAATCCTAGGAAAATAAAAAACATACTAGTTTGAATGATAAAACAGAATAATATCCCGAAATCCTAGATTACATCTGAAACTTAAATTGCAATAACTAACCCTAATTAGGGTTTTAGGTGGCAACACTAATGAGGGTTAGGGTTTTGAGGCCCACGGCCCATCTTTACTAACACTCCCCCTCAAGCTGGCAAGTAGATATCCAACTTGCCTAGCTTGTCTCTGAAGTTTTCAAACTTGGGCCATTCCAAAGGCTTTGTAAGAACATCAACTACTTGAAATGAGTTTTTTATGTGTGAAAGATCAATAATATTTGATTCAATCTTCTCCTTTATGAGGTGTCTATCAATGTCCACGTGTTTATTCCTGTCATGATGAACTAGGTTGTGAATCATCTGAATTGCCGACATGCTGTCACACCATAGTTTAATAGGCTCATCAATAGTGACTTAAGTTCTCTTAACACTTGGATAATCCACATGCCTTCGCAAACACTGTTAGCTAGGGCTCTTAGTTCAGCTTCTGCGCTGCTTCTTGAGACTACGATTTGTTTCTTGCTTCTCCAAGTTACAAGATTGCTCTAAACAAAGGTAAAGTAGCCCCTGTTGGTCTTCTATCAACACGTGTTCTTTCATGATCTGCATTGGGTTAACAGACGATTTGTTTCTTGCTTCGCCAGTTGTTTGTATCTTTCTGCATCAATTGTCACACCATCCTTCTTGAATTCTAGGTTAACAGACGAATCCATAGGAGTTGGTGAAGGTTTAGCTCCAAGCATTCCTGTTTCCTTGAGCAAATCAAGTGTGTACTTTCTTTGTGAGACAGAAATGCCTTCTTTTGATCTAACAATTTCCATTCCATGGAAGTACCTTGGGTGTTCGAGGTCTTTAACCTCAAATGTAGTGGCTAGAGTCTTTTTCAACCTTTCAATTTCTCCAAAATCATCTCCAGTTATCACAATATCATCAGCTTATACAATTAAAATGGCAACTTTCATACCTGAATGCTTGACAAATAGTATATGATTAGATTGGCATCGAATATAACTTGAGCTCTTCACCACCTTTATAAATCTCTCAAACCATGCTCTTGGGGATTGTTTGAGACCATAAAGAGACTTATATAATCTGCAAGCCTTATTGAGATCTCCATATTTTGCTAGCCCTTCAGGGATCCTCATATAAACTTCCAGATCTCCATTTACAAATGCATTTTTCACATCTACCTGGTGTAATGACCAATCAAGGTTGGCAGCTAGGGATAATATTATTCAAATAGTGTTCAATTTTGTCACTGGTGCAAATGTTTCTTGGTAATCAATACCTTGAGTTTGGGAGAATTCTTTTGCAACAAGACTGGCTTTGAACTTGTTTATACATCCTTTTGAATTGTGTTTTATTGTAAAGACCCATTTACATTCTACATGTTTCTTTCCAGGTGGTATTTGAACTATAGTCCATGTCTCATTCTTTCCTAGAGCCTTGAGCTCTTCATCAATAGTAATTTTCCACCTTGGATCTTTGATAGCATCATCAAAATGAGAAGGAACTATCTCCTCTTTAAGTTTAGTGACAAAACTTTTCATACAAGTAGATAGCTTGTCATAAGAAACAAAATGACTAATAGGATGCATGGTACATTGTCTTACCCCTTTTCTAGGTGCAATTGGCCAACCGAGATCATCAGGAACTGTAGACTGGGTAGCAATTTTCCACCTTGGATCTTTGATAGCATCATCAAAATGAGAAGGAACTATCTCCTCTTTAAGTTTAGTGACAAAACTTTTCATACAAGTAGATAGCTTGTCATAAGAAACAAAATGACTAATAGGATGCATGGTACATTGTCTTACCCCTTTTCTAGGTGCAATTGGCCAACCGAGATCATCAGGAACTGTAGACTGGGTTGAGTCTTGACCCTGCCGTGACTCATGAAGATCCCTACTGTTTTCAGTGACTTCTTCCTCTTGAGTATGCTCTGTTTCAGTCTAAGATTCCTCCATTATATTGTTTGGCAAGGCGTCATTAGGCACTATTCTAGGTTCAGATAGAGGGGATGGTGATTCTGGGTTAGGATCTGGAGTGGAAATAGATTCAGGGTCAGTGAGGCTTGTGATTTCAAGATGTGGAGGGCTTGGGTCAAGTTCGAGTGAATCTGTAGAGTTAGGATCAAGTTTGCCTCCTTCTTTGTGATATACATAGGCTAAGCATCCAAAATCTTTCAAAGGAAGATTGGTGGCCAGTAAAGTGTTTGGGTAGGTTTGTGTAAGAAGGTCCATTGGTGTCTTAAAAATTGAGAGTTTTGGAGGGTAGTCTAGTTATGAGATGCACGATTGTGAGGATAGCTTCTCCCTGATATTGTTTGGGAACATGGTGAGTGAACATAAGGGCTCGAGTGACTTTTACAATGTGTTTGTTTATGTGTTCTACTGTTCTATTCTATTGGGGGTTATTAACACAGTTGGTTTGGTGAATTATGCCATGGTCTTGGAGGTAATTTTGGAGGTGTTGGCTTAGATATTCTCGGCCACTATCACTGCCAAGAGTTAAAATTTGGGTCTGAAACTGAGTTTCAATCATCTTGTGAAATTTGATAAAAATGGAAGGCAAATCAGAGTTTTCTTTCATAAGGAACACCCATGTGAGGCCAGTGTGATCATCAATAAAGGTAACAAATCATTTAATGTGGGATAAGGAAGGAATTCGAGAAGGTCCCCAAATGTCACTGTGAATTAGATGAAAGGGTTTTGAAAATTGATGGGAATGGGGTTTGTAGGTTGCTTTGGTTTTTTTTTGCACATTGACAAATATCACAAATGAAAGAGTAATCACTTGTATTCATAAGATGAGGGAACAACTTTGACATGTAATGAAAACTAGGATGACCTAGTCTATAGTGCCATAACAGTGCCTCTTTATTTTTACATCTAGTAGTAAAGAAAACTTCATAGCATTTGAAAAAAAAAAGGATTTCAGCGAACCATCTTGCACTTCTAAACAGTAGAGATCTTCTAGAATCTTAGTAGTGCCACTCGTTTTCCTTCCCTCCAGATCCTGAAAAATGCATTCAATAGATGTGAAATAAACACCACATTTCTGACTATGAGTTATAGTTTTCACAGATAACAAGATGCATTTTAAACCAGGGGTATAGAAAGCATTATACAAAACAATTTTAGGTGTTATATATGCTGTTCCTAGTCCCTTGACTTTCAAGGCTTTCCCATCTGCCATTTTTACGAATATATTGAAAGGACAGGGCCTGATATCTGTCAATAATTCTGAAGTTCTAGTCATGTAGTCAGTGGCTCCAGAATCTACAATCCACAACTTTTATGATGCCCTTCAGCTTTAAGGGCTAGTATTGTTTTACCTGTGTGGGCTATATACCCACCTTCAATTGTACTATCTTGAGAATCATGTTTCTTTAGGAATCTTCTAAGTAGATCTAGTTCTTCTTTGGTGAATTCTGATTCTCTTTTCCCTTCAATAGATCCTGCATATCCTCGGCCTTCTTGCTTTCCTCTCTTTGGAGGTTTTCCATTCAACTTTCAACAAATCTCTCTTATGTGACCTTTCTTTTTGCAATAGTCACACCATCTGTTTTGTTTCTTATTGTCATTGTGAGTTGAGCCTTTGGAAATTAGGGCACTCGGCTTGCTTGTGTCATTGAATTGTCACTGCTCACCAATTTCTTTTTGCTTTCTTAACTTCTCATAGTGAAAAAGACTTCACGGAGAGAGGGCAATTCTTCAAGTCCCATTATTCTCTCACGAACTTCTTCAAAGGATGTATCTAATCCAAGAAGAAATTTGAAAACCCTTTTTTCTTCTTTAATTTTTGTATATATTGCAGCATAACCAACACACTTCCAAGCATGTGTCTCATAAGAATGAAGTTGCTGCCATTTAATAACCAATTCAGTGTAGTATTAGGTCACTAAAAGGTTGCCTTTCTTGAAATCATGTAAAAATCATTCAATATCAATAACGGCAACCTTGTTTTTAACAGCAGCAAACATATCTTTGGCTGCATCCCATACTTCTCGTGTTGTTGGAAAGAAGGAGAAGTGTGCACCAATTTTTGTAGTCATAGAGTTAATAAGCCATGTTTGCACCATTGAGTTCTAAGCTTCCCAATTTGCATATTTTTCGTCTGTGGTTGTTGGTTGTTCTGCAGCTCCAATAAGGTATCCATATCTGCCTCTTCCCATGGCAAACAACTGCACACTAGCCGCCTATTGTAGGTAATTCTCACCATTGAGGCGATGAATGGTAATAGAGGAAGGATGGGTCTCAGATGCACTAAGGTTGCTGCTCACATTTGCTGCCAAACCAGTAGGGTTTGTTGACGCTAGATTAGGGTTTATTTGGCCTTCATGAGGCAGGCCCATACCAAATCTAATCACGATGCTCTGATACCATGAAGAACTCTTATGGTTCTGAATTGATTTTATTCGAATGAAGTAGTAGAATATAAATAGGTTACAATAGCTCCATATAGATGAGGGCAGAAGGTCAAAATCTTAGGGATAGGTCGAAATTCTGGGAAAATCAAAAAGATACTAGTTTGAATGATAAAACAAAATAATATCCCTAAATCCTAGATTACATCTGAAACTTAAATTGCAATAACTAACCCTAATTAGGGTTTTAGGCTACAACACTAATTAGGGTTAGGGTTTTGAGGCCCACGGCCCAAGCTTTACTAGCAAAACCCTACATTTTTAATTGCTTTAGTAAATCTTTCAAACCACGCTCTAGGAGATTGTTTCAATCCATGGAGTGATTTGTAGAGTCTACATGTTCTCCCTAGCCTATTATGTTCTACTAGGCCTTGTGGAACATCCATGTATACTTCTTCTAGATCTCTATTTAGAAAAGTATTTTTCACATCAAGTTAGTGTAGTGGCTAATCTAAATTTGCAGCTAGAGATAGAAGCATTCTGATTGTATTTAGTTTGGCGACAGGGGCAAAGGTCTCCTAATAGTCAAGGCCATAAGTCTGTCCTTGTACTTGTTGATTGTGCCATCAAATTGTATTTCCTTGTGAAACCCCACGTGCACCCAACAGTCTTCTTCCCGGCTGGTAGTTTAATTATTTTCCAGGTTTGGTTTTTATTTAGAGCCCTCAATTCTTCTTCTATGGCCCCTCTCCAATTCGGATCCCTTATGGCTTCTTAGTAAGCAGCCGATATGTGTCCACTTGCTAACCTTGTAACAAAGCTATGCATGGAGGATGACAATTGGTCATATGAAACAAAGTTACTGATAAGATGTCTAGTACGGGATTTTACCCTTTTTCTCAAGGCAATAGGCCACCCAAGATCATTAGGAGTAGGAGTTGAAGTTGAGTCTTGGCGTTGCTCAGGACTAGAGGACACTTCATTGTGTTGCTTTGTCTCAGCTTCAGGCTTCTTCACCTTCAGATTCTGCAGATTTTGGAATGGCTTCTTCACCTTTAGATTCTGCGGATTCTGGATCATTAGGGTCCATGGTACCAGATTCCTCATTTATGGCATTACCAGGCTCTTGTTCAGTTCTGTCCGGGTTTGAATTCAGGCCTAGATTTACTAGAATAGGTTGGAGAGGCTCGGCTTGAGGTAGATTTATGGTAGTTTGGGATTCAGGTGTAGGTGTGGTCAAGTTTGGAGCAGGTTGAAGTTCATTTTCAAGAAGCAAAAATTCCCATTCCCGTTCACTCTTCCCCTAAATGGGTGTTTTGGTGTAGTAGGGTTGAGTTGCTTCAAAGGTAACATTCATTGTGACAGAGAACTTTTCGAAGCTGGGAGAGTAGCATTTGTACCCCTTTTGGCTAGAGGAATAGCTAAGGAATATGCAATTAATGGCACGAAGGTCAAGTTTGCTGCCATGGTCATTATGGACATATGCTATGCATCCTAACACCTTTTTGGGAATCTGAGTAGGTGTGAGTTTGGGTAGTTTTTAGATAGAACTTGTATTGGAGTGTGAAAGTTGAGTGTTTTGGATGGTAGGCGACTTATGAGATGTGTGGTTGTCAAGAGTGCTTCTCCCTAGTAAAATTTAGCCACATTATTGGTTGTCATAATGGCTCGGGTCAATTCAAGAAGGTGGCGATTTTTTCTTTTAGCTATCCCTTGGGATGTGTTTACACAGCTTGTTTGGTGTATAATCCCATGTTGTTTGAGGTAGACTTGAAGATTTGAGTTCATATGTTCCCTCCCATTATCGTTGCGCAGAACTTTATTAATGTGTCAAATTGATTCATAATCATTTTGTGGAAGTTCATGATAGTTTGAGTAAGGTTTGATTTTTCTTTTATGAGAAACACCCAAGTGACTTGTGTGTGATCATCATTTAGTGTCACCATTTTGCATTTGTTAAGGTTGAAAAGCGGGTTGGCCCCCCAATGTCACTATGCACAAGTAAAAAAAGGTGAGAAAATGTATGAGGATGGGCTTTGTAATTGCTTTTCGTATGTTTGGACAGTTGGCATACTTCACAAGGAATAGAAAAGTTATTTTTATTCATAGAATTGGGGAACATTCTAGACATATAATTAGGACTTGGATGGCCTAACCTATAATGCCATAATGCAGCTCCTTTATTCAAGAGTTGCTTGATGGAGTTCCTTCCTGCAGCAAAAGTCACACCTTGAGTCTCTTTGCTTTGATGATGATCCACACAATAAAGCCCCTCTAGTGACCTAGCTGTGCCAATCCTCTTCCTTGACTCCATGTCATGAAATAAGCATAAAGCAGTAGAAAAGTTGATGTTACAGCATTGGGACAGAGTAGCTTTACTCACAGAAATCAGGTTGCACTTTAGATTAGGAGCATATAAAACATTTTTAAGTCTCATATCACCAAACATGCAAACTTCACCAATTCCATGAACTAATGCATTTTCTATCAGCCACTTCTATGAACATAATCGTTTCACATGCTTTAACATTTTGAAGAAGATTAGTGTTACCGGTCATGTGACTAGTGGCTTTAGAATCAACTATTCATATTTGATTATGATGAACCTCGATATTAAGGGCCAGGACTGCATTACCTGTGTAAGCTACATTACTCGTAGTTATTAGCTTCTTTTTGGTGTGATGTTTCTCTAGTAATCTTCAAAGGAATTCTAGTTCCTCCTTCTTTAGGTTGCTACCAAGATCTTCTTTTGAATCTGTGTTCGCAGTTGCTTGGGCTCTTGCCTCAGGTTTGCCTTTTCCCTTTTGGTTGGGTGGTTTTCCATGTAGCTTCTAGCGCACATCTTGAGTATGTCCTGATTTTTGGCAATGGTCACACCATTTGCCATTCTTCTTGCCCTTAGCCATTAAGGCATTTGCTTCAGGTTTTGCTCCACTTGATTATCTTGGAGCATTGAGCTTCTTTTGACTTTCTTCTTGTTTTACCATGAAAAACACTTCATGAAGGCTTGGTAGTTTTTCCTGGTTCGTGATTTTACCTCAAATTTCATCATAGGAAGGTTGCAGTCCAAAAAGAAATTTATATATCCTTTTCTCTCCTTTGATCTTGGCATATAAATGAGCATCAGCTGTGCACGACCACGCATGGGTGTCGTATTGATCTAGTTGCTGCCGCAAAGCAACTAGAGTAGTCCAATACTTAGTAATATTAAAGGGACCTTGTTTGAGTTAGTCTAGTTATGAGCTGCCTCCCATCCTTCCCGAGTAGATTTGAACAAGGTAAAACTCACACTGATCTTTGTGGTCATTGAGTTGACCAGCCATGATTGTATCATCGAGTCATGCTGCACTTTGCATTTTTGGGGTCTGGTTTTCTTGTTGCTCCATTTAGATATCCAAATTTCCCTTTTCTGCCGCTGGCCTCCCATTGGAGGTAATTTTGTCCATTCAAACGATGGATAGTGATTTGAGACATGTTGGCATCATTTGGCACTTGGTGGTTCACAGTTGGGTTCATCAATGACATGGTGTTGTGTGTTGATGAGGTTGAACCCCCCTGGCCTTCCCCGTCTAGCACAAAGCCGAACCGGATCATTATTGCTCTGATACCATGAATGTTTTGATGCCAGAAAAGATTGTTTTATTCGAATGACATTGTACAATACTTATAGGAATAATTCTTGGTTATTAGAAGATTTTAGGATCAGTCCATAGTTACATAATCAGAGGAGAATCAGGAAAATTAGCAAATTCAAAATTCAAAAACGAAATCAGATCTGCCATTATCCTAGGAGATTGGTAGGAAATTAAATCTGATTAAATGCTGCTAAATAAGGAAGGCCCAAGGCCCAAGTAGCGTCAACATAAACTAACTTAAGATTTGACATATTTTATATCTTTGAATATTTTACTGTTGGATTTGGTTTTCATGATCCAACTATTGGATTAGAAGTAATTACTATGCTGGTCATCGTTATGAAATTGTATGGAAACTGAATAACCACAAGTATCCAGTCAAAATAATTATTAATTTCTTGCAGTTGATTTATACACAAACATGCTCACATTTATATTGTACTTTATTTTAATATTAAGCAATAGGGCACAATACAATTTCACACTAGTGTCAAATTTTATGGTACTTTTTGTGACAAGAATTAATTAATTCAGCGGTTTATTTTGTAAAAATTCATCTTATGAAAAGTTAAGAGAGGTTTAAGACTAATTTTGATCGACACAGGCGTCAATTGGTTACTCTTATATACATTTTTAATTTTTAATCTATTAAGCATAAGGTTCTGAACCATGCTGTAATGGTTTTGATCCCCATGTCAGCACATTTTCTTCCCTCCTTCCTTTTTTTTTTTTTTTAAATAAATTTGCGTTGAGATTCAAGGTTTCCTTGAAGGTATACAAATGATGTGCTTGAAATTTGAAGGCCTAATACAGCTATATTCCTGCCATGTTTATGGGAAGTTTTTGGGGTTCAGTAACTGATAATAATTTGTTATTGCATTGCAAAGCAGCTTAGGAAATTTGTAATAGGTTTGGTATTGATCATGAGGATTGGTGTGTCAAGCTAAGCTGGAGGGTTTGTTAACCGTTAAGTACACTTGTTTTGTTGGAAACAAGGCGCGTAAAATTCTTTCACAGTGTGCTGTTCTGGCTGGTTTGTGGCAGCTTTGGCCCGCTAGAACTCAAGTGTTCAATCAGAAGTTTCATACACATCTGATTTGGCAGAGAACTATTTTCTTGGTCTCTCTATGGGTTTCAACCATTAGTATAATAAAAAAAATTTTTTGGGGGGAATTTCTGTTGTGGATTTACAATGGGATTGGAAAGCTGTTTTGGTTAAAATTAGAATGTGAGAATGTTTAATCAGAAGTTTCTCACCGCACTTCTGAGTTTGGGGGAGTTGTTTTATGGGCCTTTTTTTGGGTTTCAACTATTGGTTTAAACCATTTTTCTTAATTTTTTTTCCCCCTTCTTGTGTGCGTATGTGTGGGGTTTTTTTTTTGGGGGGGGGGGGAGCTGGGGGTAATTGTGGATTTACACTGGGATATGATCATATGGAAGCTGTTTTAGTTAGAATGGAAGGTGAATCAGAAATTTCTTCCTATGCACCTAATTTGGGGTATTATTTTCTTGTCCTCTGTGGGCTTCGGCTATTGGTTATTCTAGGAGGTTTCCTTTGTGGATTTTAGAAAGGCATTTTAGAGCTTTTTATAGCTAATGAATCTGTGACTTTTTGTCTCTTTTGTTTTGGAAGGACTTGTCATTATAAACAAATTTTTAAAACATTTTGATTTGAGCATGATGCATACACGGGGAATGCTAACCTCCACAATTTCCGCTAGCCCTCACATCTTAACTAAAATGGATTTATGGGCATTCATGTCATTTTGTCATCCGTAGAGGAGTAATTACCTATCACTGGATCACAATATAATGTTTGCAATTACTGCAACTTCTGTTATAACTGTGAAAACTTGTTGACTAAATACCTTTGTTGATTTGTCTTATTGTCTCTTTTCATACCCTTTTTTGATCTTTGACGCTATTTGGCCTGTAATGCTTTCGCATCTTTGCATCAGTTGTACAATTAAATTTCTTAGGTTCTTCTTGGTTGTGATGTATTATTCTTGATGCTGGCGTTCTTCATGTTGTTGATGCTAATTATTGCTCCCACATTTTTTCTCAATAGAATCGACACATTGAAGCAAACCAGCAGCAGTCCTCTTCATATGTCCCCTCAACAACTGGGCCTGAAGCTGTATCTTGGACTGTTCATAGCTCCACAGAAAATGGAGTTTATTCGAACCCCACCTACCAATATGATCAGCAAACACAGCCACCTGGAAGAAGCATTCAAGATGGTCAAAATGCATCATCAGTTGCTGGTAATTCATCAAATTTGGGAACAGCTAATGTACCACAAGATTACAATGCATACACATCATACCCAAGTTCTTCTAATCCATATGGTTATGGCAGCATGGGATACGCAAGCTACTATAACAACTATCAGCAGCAACCTAATCATACCTACTCACAGCCTTTAGGAGCATATCAAAACACAGGTGCTCCTTATCAGCCTCTTTCCTCCTTTCAGAATACTGGGTCTTATGCTGGATCTGCAAGCTATTCAAGCACTTACTACAATCCTGGTGATTATCAGACTCCTGGTGGATACCAAAACAGCAACTATGGAAATCAGACGACACTGTGGAATAATGGCAATTATCCGAATTATTCATCCCATCCTTATACAAATTACGCCCCAGATTCTACAGTTGCTTATAGTTCTGGTACTGCAACTACATCACTGCAGTATCAGCAACAATACAAACAGTGGGCAGACTATTACAGCCAAACAGAAGTCAGTTGTGCACCAGGGACAGAGAACTTATCTGTCACTAGTTCATCTACTTTAGGTTGTCCTATTCCTGCAACTACTAGTGGCTATGTAACTCCTAATAGCCAGCCTCTGCAGTCATATGCTGCTCCATATTGGAGGCCAGAATCTAACTCCTCTACCATGCCTTCTTTGCAGGTTTGGAGAATCCTTACAGAGTCATAAAATAGATTCTATTAATTAATAATAGCGAATTTAAATTACTGACAAAAGTTAAACATTACAGAGAATTTGTTGTTAATAATATTTATATGATAAATCGTATTATAGTTGATTGCTATATGTTATGCATGCCTTACAGAGTTGATATTAAAATATGACAACTACTGGGACTGAGATATGACAGTGCACAAATAATTGTGCGACATTACTAGACTTGTTTGGCTTTGATGCTCTAGGAAATTTTCATATGATTTTGTTGAGGTGGAGTTTTTCCTTGGTTAACTTACTGACTCTTTTTTCTTGTGTGGTCAGCCTGGTGCAGTAACTTATGGTGCTCATGATGGTTACTGGAAACATGGGGCTCAAAGTTCTCAAATTCACCACAATAATACTATACAACCAAACTATCAAACTCCTTTGGATTTAAAATCTTCTTATGATAAATTTCAGGATCAACAGAAGACTGCGTCTTCTCAAGGAGCCGATTTACAATTTCCTTCTCCTCAACAGATGCCTTCAACTCCCATACAAGCTGCTCCATCTATGGATGCAAGAAGGGTAAACAAATTGCAGATTCCAACAAACCCTCGGATTGCTTCAAATTTGACTTTAGGATTGCCCAAAGCTGAGAATGATAGTACTTTGAATAGTGCAGCACCCAAACCTGCTTATATAAGTGTTTCACTGCCAAAGCAACCTGACAAAGTACCCTCTAATGATGCTGTCAATTCTATACTTAAGGTGAGATTTGTCAAACCAATGATACTGACTGTATTGATGTTAAATATGCTTCAATTGCCATTTACCTATCTATTTATATATCTGATTTAACTTAATCCTATTACACTGAAAGAACGGAGGTACGTAGAAATGCTCGAACATTTTGCTAGAAGCCTAGGACTAGTTAGAAAGTTAAGCTTTTGAATTTAGAGAAGCTACTTGTGGATCAATTATCATGTCAATATGCTTGCTAAATGCCATCTTAATTGAAAATTCGAGAGCTAGTCTTAGTTGACATGGGAATCTATTTTTGGAACCATTTCATGCAAAGGCTTAGTAATCATATGCCTAGTGTTGGAGTTAAGAGCCAAATTTTGTATTGGAAGCATTTATTCTCAGTAGTCGATTAAGAATATGATAAATCATGTTGGCGCTGTAAGCAAGATGGCTGTGATTCTATCATTTGATTAATAGCTTAAAATATTTTCCTGTGCAGCCTGGTATGTTCCCCAAGTCTTTGCGGGGCTATGTTGAAAGAGCTTTGGCTCGATGTAAAGATGATAAGCAAATGGCTGCATGTCAGACCGTGATGAAGGAAGTAAGTTTTATTTGGAACAAGAAAAAGTTGAATTCTTTGCATACCCCCCTCCCCTCTCAAACAAAGGGGTAAAAGTAGTTTTGTTTTGCCCCTTACCTTCTATATATTGCACTATGCTGATATTGAAGCTTGGAGAAAGCCGGAAGTTTAATTCAACCTTGATATTATTCAACTGAATATGTCATATATTGGACAAGGTAGCCATGGTTATCAAATCGGGATATGAATCGTGTATCGGAAAGCTGGTTTTATGAATCTTGAATCGTACCATATCGTGAATCATAAGATTCATGAACAATTATTAAGGATAATGTATAAGTAATTTTCACATAAAAAAATATTAAAAGTTTGTAAATATTAGGTGCTATACACTGCCCAAAAAAAATGAAATAACCAATAGATGAAATTTTAAAGATAAATAGTCCCCAAAATCCATTCAAAATTCAAACTCCTAACTTAAAAAGACTAAAGTTAGTAAACATAAAATTCAATCCATCATTCGTCATCTCCAAGATCAGTGTCACTCAATTCATGATCATCCTCCATTAACAATGTCACTTCTTCATCATCCTCTTCTTCCCCATCTTCAACATTATCTTCATTCTCATTCTCTTGTTCTACTATAGATTTCCCCTTGCTATTGGTTTTGGCATTCAAATTTCTTGGACCCAAGGGGAAAAAGAAAACTTAATAAGTATGATGATATATATTTAAACTAAAATCAACTTAAATTTAGTTTTAAAATATTATACCTCTTTCTTTTCTTGCTTGGAGCTCCTTCATCAAGAGTGAAACTCTCATGTATGTCCATCCATGACCCATTTACTGGGAAGTACGGGTTTTCTTTTTCAGTGATCCACTCATCATCAGATTCAATATCTGATAAACAAATGGGATCATATGTCTCTCCCTTTTCCTCTCTAATCTTCTGTCTCATCTCAAGTTGAAGGTTATACTTGACAAATACAAGTGCATTCAACCTTTGTTGTTCTAAGCGATTCCTTCGCTTAGTATGGATTTGATCAAATGTGCTTCAATTTCTTTCACATCCAGTAGCACTACATGTGAGACTTAAAATTCTCATAGCTATCTTTTGTAACTCCTTACCTTCTCCTCCATAACTTTCCCACCAAAGAGCTAAAAAAAAATAATTAGGAATGTTTTTCAAAATTCAGATTTATTATTAAGGTTAAAAAATTAAATTCTTATAAATAGTATAGACTAGAGAATAATACCAGGTTGCTTTTTGTTTCTAGTATCTATTGCCATGCTCCTTCCGAAAAGTTCCTTAGCAGATTTGAATGCCTCGAGTTGTTGATCAACTAAAAATCTTGTCTTTCTATCTGGATTCATTCTCTCAATAGTTTCATATAAACCAAAATAAACTTCTTGATCCGTGTTAAATTTTTCATCATAATAGAACCTAAAAAAATAATGAATAAGTTATCTTTTTCTAGCATACAATTAAATAATAAATATTTAAATTTTAAACTTTAAATTGTATAAAACTTACTTAGGATTAAGAAAGTAGGCAGCCGCAGGGAGGGGTCTATGTAGTTGCAAATTCCAACGAGTATCAATAATCTTCCATATCTTTTTATACCTTGATTACTTCTTTTCAAAATTGTCAGTAATCTCTTCTTTGGCCCTATCCATTGCTTCATAAATATATGGCGTAGCAGGTTTAGAGTCACCATCTACAAGTCTCAAAACTTTTACAAGTGGACTCACACACTTTAAGCAATATTTGATGGAACTCCAAAATCTAGAATCCCCAAAAATCATGCCCGCCACTTGCTTACCCTCACTTTTACTAGCAAAAGAACTAGAAACCCAATCATTTGAAGCAAACATGGTTCGAAGAGCATTCTTTTGCCGGAATATGCAACTTAGTGTAAGATAAGCTGTTGCAAATCTTGTCACTGCCGGTCTAGCTAATTCTCTTCCCTTGGAATATTTTCTATACAAGTTTAGGACCCATGTATGCCTATAAATGAATGTTGTTATTTTCTTTGCATTGGTGATGGT
The DNA here is from genome assembly GCF_004799145.2 of Neltuma alba. Taxonomy (NCBI): domain Eukaryota; kingdom Viridiplantae; phylum Streptophyta; class Magnoliopsida; order Fabales; family Fabaceae; genus Neltuma; species Neltuma alba. The sequence continues at coordinate 7,114 of NW_021632046.1, read as the reverse complement.
GTTATAAAATACCGGAAGTTGCCCAATGTCTTCAAGGACTAAATCAAGGCAGTGAGCTGCACAAGGAGACCAAAATAATCTAACATCTTCCCTGCTGCCACAAGATTTGAGGCACCATCTGTCACAACTTGACACATTATCCTCTCCAATTTCCTCAACCATATTTTTCTCTTCTCTTCTAACATCTTCCCTGCTGCCACAAGATTTGAGGCACCATCTGTCACAACTTGCACCACATTATCCTCTCCAATTTCCTCAACCATATTGTCTAGTAATTCAAACATTTGTTTAGCATCTTTAATCACACTCCTTGTGTCCACTGACTTTAGGAAGACTGTCCCACTAGGACTATTGACTAAAAAATTAGCAAGAGACCTCCTTTTACCATCGGTCCAACCATCACACATCAAAGTACAACCCCATTTCTCCCAATCCCTCTTATACTTCACTAAACTTTCTTGAATTTTATCAACAGCTTTTTTCAAATGAGAAACTCTCATCTCATGATAACTTGGAGGTTTCAAACCCCTACCATATTCACCAACAAATTTTAACATTTGAATAAACAGTGGACTTCTTACCAAATTGAATGGTAAAGCATTACCATAGATGCATTTACAAATATCTTGAATTACTAGATCTCTATCTTTTACCATCTCGTTCATTGTTTTTGTTTGATAGTTTTTGATGTCTTCCTTCCCCTTAGCATCTTGAGCAGTTGCTTCTTCAAATATTCCAACACTAATAGCATCTTTATTTTTTCTTTATTTTCTAGCATTTTAACAAACAACTTTTTAACTTCATCGGGAGCACTTGTACATAGACTCACATTTTCTCTGGTTCCTACCAAATGATGTTTCATCCTGGCTACCCCACCCCAACATTGATGTGAACAGTATTTGCATTTAACCATAAGTCTATGGGGAGGAACACTTTCACAATGTTTCCATGTAATGTCAGCTTCTTTTTTCATCTTATTCTGATTCTGACTCATTTTTCCCACCAATATAATATCCAGTAAAAAAAATAAAGGAAAAAAATACCACATAATAGAAGAGAAGAGAAAGAACCAGCAAAAGAGGAGACTCGAGACTTCAATATGCAAACTTAAAGCTTCCAAATTCAGCCAGGAACCGATAGAAGAGAAGAAAAGAAGCGTGGGGCACAAGATAGAGAGTAAAACGTGAAAAGAAGAGCAAGGAAATAAAAAAATAGGGTTGGGTCATTTCCTTCATTATATAACCGGAAAAAAAGCAAAAATTCAATATATATATATATATATATATATAAAACGACGGTTTCATTGTGTCGGGTCGCACATAGGTCCGGGTCGGATCTGCGCGACCCAACACTGCCCAGAATCGCGCGATTCACCGGTGTCGTGCGATTCACGTGATTCCGTTGTGAATCGCATTCAGGGCTCGATTCAGACTCCCTTAAGATACATTGGGAGATTCGTATCTCCCAGTGTATTTTCTGTAATGAATCGTGCGATTTGTATCCCGAATCGCACGATTCTAATAACACTGAAGGTAGCTACTCCAGCTACTTTGATATTATTTCATATTCTTTGGAAAAGTTGCAGATTCAGTTTAAACTTTAGAAAGGAGTGGGAAGAGAGAACAGGTGGGAGAGTAGTGTTGAATGATGATGATAGGGAGAGGGAGTGAAAAGAGCCAGGAGGATAAAATGTTGAGATCGAGAGCTGATGCATTGGAGAGTTGTGAAAATAACTAGAGAAATGTGCTGATACATGCTTGAGAAGGAACAAAGAGGATAGGTGGATGAAGGATAAATTTTAATTGAACTCTTATTAATTAATTACCATGGTATGAAAAACCGGACCGGACCGGTCGGTTCAAACTAGAAACTGGTGAACCGGTCACTTGTCCGGTTTGGTTGGTTAACAAAACCGAGATCACTATGAACCGGCATGACTCGGTTTAACTCGGAGTAATCGGGATTAACCCTGGCAACTCATGGGTCTGGGTGGGTTAGTCGGGTTTTTTCTTTTCCCAAAGCTTCCCATGCTCAGAAACTTAAAAAAAAAAAAAAAAAACAAAGATAGACTAGAGCATCGCCGGATTCTGCTCTGAAAGTTGAACTTGGTTGCCGTTGTGACCGTTTCCTCACCGTCGTTCTTCTCAATGGCAAGATCTCCCTGCAACTTATTAGACTGTTGCCATCATGCTTTATAAAGAACTTACTAGATTTGTGCGGAAAACCCATGGACGCCGGTGAAGAAAGAGAGAACAAAATGTAGAAGAAAGCTGCCTTTCGCTCTGAATGGTGAAGCGTGGCAAGTGTAAATGAAAAGACCATACTAACTATTGAGACTTGTGATGCGTGAGGAGAGGAGAGAGGCAAGTGATCACGTGAAAGAGGGAGAATAACTAGGAGAAAAGTCAAAGAGCAAGAGGAATGTACGGGTGATGGGTAGGAGAAGAAATTAAAAAAAATAATGGAGAAGAAAGTTCTTAATATAAATGTTTTGTAATTTATACATTTATTTAAAGACTGAATACTATGTTTTCAAAATTAAAATATAAATATTTTTATGTGTTTTAATTAAATTATAATATATTAATTATTACTGGTCTGCCTCTGAGTTGACCCTGATTTGACCTATTAACCCTTGAACCACTGTCTCGACTGGTTCAGTGACTAGTCCAGTTTTTACTACCTTGTTAATTACTAGAATGTTATTAATATCATCAAATCAAAGGATACAAAAGTGATGAAGCTTTAAGCGAGTGAAATCTTTTTTCTGAAACCAAACCTGTGGTGCTGCCAAGAAATAACATTTTTAAAATCTTAAGCCCAAATAAAATCAAAATATAGCCTAATCCCACTATGATTATAGTTTTTTGGGTGGATGTTTACTTCTAGTTTGTTTTCACTTTGACCTTTATTAGCGTAATGTACAAACTCATTTGGAAGATTGTTTATGTTTGCACTTTGGCTCAATAATCTTATTAGATTTGTCATTCTTATTGCAGATTATCACCAAGGCAACTGCTGATGGTACCCTGTACACAAAAAATTGGGAAATTGAGCCACTATTTCCAATTCCTGATTCAGATGCGATCAATAAAGAGTATGATTTTTCCCCTGTTGATCTATTTGCAAAGTGTGATGTCAATCAAATGTAGTTATTAGTGCACATCTGGTGCTTCTAGTTACGGTGACTCGTTATTGAGGGTTATATGCATATATAAGCTAATGTTTCTGCATTCTTTAGTGTGAGGGTTTGGATCATTAGCTAATTATTTCTCATTATTATATTTACATCATTTATTCTTTTTTCCTAGAATTTTAACGTGGATAAATTTGTAAATTTGTAAAGATAATCTACCTGCGATATCCTTTTTCTTGTTAATCTTAAAAAATTGAACTAGGAAGAAGGAAATTGCCATCAGCTTGTCCTTAGTTTTGCGTTTTCTCTTACTTCCAAACTCCCTTAGGCTCGGTCATTTCTTTGCAATTGATAGTATTATTTGTCTTCTACTCATACAGTAGTTCAGAGTGCTCCACAAATGATTCCTTAATGCCGAAGTATAAAAGAAGTCCAAATAGAAGATCTAAAAGCAGGTGGGAGCCATTACCAGAGGAGAAGCCTGCTGACAATCTGGTGCCAAACAGTAATCATGCTGAAAAATACAGCAATTGGGCTCATAATGAAAAGGAAAGAAAGGTAAGTGTAGGCTTTTATGAGTAGTTTATGGACTTGAAGGTTCTTGCTGAAGATTTTTTTTTTTTAATTGGTATGTGCGCCTTATCATTTAGATCTATGATATTATAGTTCTTCTGCAGGACTTAAACTGTCATCAGCCTGTGTTGTGTTAATTGCTTTAGCATCTCATAATGTCTTTTATGTGGTGTTTATTATTGTGCTTTCTGTATTAGACCACAGCCTTTTTCATTTTCCCCAACCTTTCTTGTGTTAATTGCTTTAGCATCTCATAATGTCTTTTATGCGGTGTTCATTATTGTGCTTTCTGTATTAGACCACAGCCTTTTTTATTTTCCCAACCTTTCTTTTCTTACAATCTGAGTATCCATTTTTTTCAACCCTTTTTTTTCTTACGGTCTCAAAGTATGGGTCTCCGTACTGACCTTTTATTTATATTTAATTAAATTATGTGAATTAGTGTGGTATGATCAAACTCCTGATCACTTGGTGATAGGGGCTTTGAGTATAGAAGCTTAAACTAAGGGTTGATTTTATTTATATCCTGAACTGAAGCTTTACCTTTCTCTTTTTGCTACAATTTGATTATTCAGCTTACTTTGTTTATTAAAAACATAATTTTAGTTCTATTAAATAAGTTCCTTTGATGGATAGCATGGCATTTGTCATTTTGATGTTCCCAAAACTCATACAAGCTTACATAGGTTTGTTAGTGTGCGCGTATCTACTTGCTGATAGTATGATCCTATCTTTGTTTCGAAGAACACTAGTATTGTTTATTTAATAAGTAAATACTTCTAAGGCAACTCGTACAAGCACATGTCTCTCTCATAGAAGTCGTGCAGTAAGTCCTTTATATGATGCATGACATGCAGGTGGTAGTGGAGAACAAAGAGAGCAAGGAGGATGGTCTGAGGAATAATAAATGGACTTCAGTATTTCAGAGAACTTCTAATAGGACTCCTCAAAGGATGTGTAAGAAGCAGCGTCTTGCTGAAGCCTATTCCCTCTGAAAATGGTGATGCATCTAGTGATAGTGATAACGAGCAAGGTCTTGCAGTGTATTATTCTGGTGCTATAGCTCTTGCAGATTCACCAGAAGAAAGAAAGAGACGAGAGAAAATCGTTCTAAGCGATTTGAATTAGCACAAGGGCATCGTTCAGAAAACAGTCACTTAAGACCCAAAAATGCTGGAGTTGGAAACCTCTACAACAGAAGAGCTAGCGCCTTGGTGCTAAGCAAAAGCTTTGAAGATGGTGGCAACAAAGCTGTTGAGGACATTGACTGGGATGCTCTTACTGTGAAGGGTACTTGCCAGGAAATTGAGAAGCGTTACCTACGCCTTACCTCTGCACCTGATCCTGCCACGGTAAGTACCCCTTTCCCTCTTGATCTTCTGATCCCTCCCTGCATCTGGGTAACTAAATATTATGTAATTGTTAAAATGCAGGTGAGACCTGAAGAAGTTCTTGAAAAAGCTCTACTGATGGTTCAAAATTCTCAGAAAAATTACCTTTATAAGTGTGATCAGCTAAAGTCAATCCGTCAAGACCTAACAGTACAACGGATACGTAATCAACTAACAGTCAGGGTATTCTTGAGTTTTATAACCTTGTGCATTATTTCTGAGAACTTTTTCTTTTTCCTTTTTTGTTTTTGGTTCAATTGCATTGGTGTTTTTATATTTGTTTAGCTAAACCTGTAGAGATGGATTTGTTGTTGGCGCCTTTAATTTTTCCTTAGCTGCTTCAGAGAGCTATTTCAGCTGTAGCTGTATTCTGCATTCCATTTGTTATGTTGTTATTTTCTATTTTGCCCCCATCATCTTGATGTATGTTATTTTCCACATTCTGACCTTTTTACTCTCTGAATTGTTGCTTAGGGTGTATGAAACACATGCCCGATTGGCACTGGAAGTTGGGGACCTCCCTGAGTATAATCAGGTTATATCTTGATGGTTTCTAATTTAACTTGTCTAAATTCCTTTTGTCTTCTCTTGACTTCTTTGCTATTTCTTTTAATGGTCAATTATTATCCGTATGTATTATTCATAATGAAGTCATGCTATTGGACTTTATCCACCATCAAATTTTTCAGATAACATTGTAGTCATTCATGTGCTATTCTATTGAGCGAATCTGAACGTAGATAGTTGATATTCACCCTGGGGATTGCTATTAGGTTGCTTGTTCTGAATGCTATAAAACTGTCATTGCAAAATATGTTTAAAATCTGAGGTGGTCGACAATGGCTTTTACAGATGCAAAAAGTAGTATTTTTTTTAATAAATTATGACAATTTTAAATTTGAAGCAGTGACCATGATCATTTTGAGTTACTTATTCACTGTTGTGTGTGGAATTTTAAATGATTTATTCACATGCCAAAATTGCAATTAATGGCCTAGATAGAGCTATATACACCTATATTGTCTTCGATTGCTTAATTGAAATAAAAGTCAGAAACTATAGTATGGAATGTGCTTGGTGGAATTAGATAGGTGTTCAGAATATTTTTTTTTTTTACTATAATATTTTAACTTAATTTAATGATTCTGTTGATGATATTTACCTGCATGATACCGAAGTTTGACATATTTATTTTTTCTTTTCTTTTGTTTTTGTTTTTTTTTGTTTTTTGGTGTGATATCAGTGCCAATCTCAGCTAAAAATTCTATATGCTGAAGGGATTGAGGGATCTCATATGGAATTTGCTGCTTACAACTTGCTTTGTGTTATATTGCATTCAAATAATAACAGAGATCTCCTATCATCAATGTCAAGGTTAGTTACATCCCTTGGTTTGATTACATCGATGTATTTTTTGTATTTACTAATAATTTGCTATGACCTATCCCTTTAGAGACTCAAAGTTATAAAAACTTAGTCTGAAGGTAACCTTAGTGAAGCTGGATTTGCCCCCTAGGCTGTAAAAATAATTCATAATGATGTCAAGGCTGAAACTGTGGTTCTTAGGCACTGATCATGCTCATTTGACATCATGCAATGCGGATAGAAGACCTAGGATTCTAATGTCAAATGTTGATGATGCCAGATTGTCTGTCAAAGCAAAGAGGACGAGGCTGTAAAACATGCCCTTGCTGTCCGGGCAGCTGTAACTTCTGGAAACTATGTTGCATTTTTCAGATTATACAAAGCAGCTCCTAACTTGAACACCTGTCTTATGGGTGGGTACCCTGTAATTGATCTCTTTTGACACAGCTTATTCATAACTTCTTTCTTACAAGGAATAGACTGAAAATTTTCTTTGCCCTTCCACAGATCTTTGTGTTGAAAAGATGCGTTACAAAGCTGTGAATTGCATGTGCCGGGCATACCGTCCTACTGTGCCTGTTTCATATGTTGCTCAGGTTCTTGGATTCTCAACTTCAATGACTACAAATGGGGAAAGTTATGAGAAGGA
>NW_021632045.1:0-35712 GCF_004799145.2 Neltuma alba | reverse complement strand
TATTTTCACATGTTTACACACATAAACATACATGTTTGGCTCCTACTAGGAGCTATTATCTAATAAACATTACATAATTTGTAACATTCAATAACAAGTTCCAAAAGTCATTTTAGGGGTGTGTAGTAAATACTCACTTAGTCTCCAGAACTACTTCCTTGTCTTTGCCCTTGCTTGAACTCCCTCCTAGGTGGTGTTAAACATAAGAGTGAGATTTCAAAGGAATCCCAGTAGCAAAGAATCACAATTATCATGCATTTATGTAAACACTACGTGCAATGCTTTTGTGCATTTATCTTACTTATGTGTTCATGCTTTTATGCCATGGAAAGTAAGCTATCATACACATATTCAGAGTACATAATGACAAGGCAACATAATTCAGACATTGCAATCAACATTTGCAACAAAGCTTAGTCACATCATCGCACGCTTTGCACACATACACATTAACACATCAATGTAAGCAAGAAAGCAATCAAAATGTAACTCAATGCTACCTTTTGACACTTGGTTCTTGATTTCCTTTATGTTCAAGATGTTCTCTTGAGGATTTGGCAAGGTACCTATCAAACCAACACCAATGCCAATCATTCAACAATTATTCAAACACATTACACATTACTTAAACATTAAACCCCCTTTCTTTGATTTCCAACTTTGATTTTTCATGCTTCCAAATTCAATTCCTTCACATATCCCTATACAAAAACACCCAAGGAATTCAATGGAAGCATCAAAACCATCAAAATCCAATCCTAAGTCCATGAATTATAAATGGCCGAACAGCTCCCCTTAGGTTCCTAAATTTCCACATTTGATTCCAATGAATTAAAACATACTTTCATGGCACAAACCTACACAAAATCACATTTCAAATCCATTGGAACCATTAAAACACATGGAATCAAATCCCATCCTTAAGTTCTTGATTTCACCGAAATAATGTTCTTGCACCCTACGGGGTTTCCTTTCCACTATCCATTCCAATACAGCACCAAACACAACAACACAAGCTCATAACTCAAATTACTATCCTCTCCTAGCACTTCTAGCAAAACAGAAATGGAACAGCACTTGTCCCTCAATTTTAGTCATGATTTGGCTATTGAAAATGCATCAAATTAAAGCCTAAACATACCTTAAGGAGTCTTGGATTAAAGCTTGATGGTTAGCCTTGGATTGGAAGTGGTTTGAAGGGTATTTGGAAGCCAAGAAAATAGTTGGGCACAACCTCCACTCTTTTGTCAATTTTTGTCCGCATTTTGAGTGAATTATGGGGGTATTTATAGAACTCATTTGCTGCCCAAAAACCTACCCTTGGGCAGCTATTTCTGCCCTAAAATTAAATGCATAAGTCAGCCAAAATGAGGGGGCAATCCTAGCCACACATGCTTTGACTTAATTTCAAGAGAGTTGATCCAATGGTTGAGATTTTTCCACCCAATTGCTCATGATGTTTCTTGAGCTGGGGAGCATGGTTTTGGGGTTATTTAGAAGGTAACTAAATGGGAAAAATTGGTTAGGAAGTAATGGAATTGGTTAGGATAATTTAAAAATTCATTTGGTCACATAATACCTAATTTCTTGCCCCCTATTAGGAAAAATAGCTAAGGGCTTCAAAAATTCCATTTCTTTTCAAGAAAAATCCCTATTTATTCCAAAAGTGTGATATGGAAGTTTTGGGAACTTTTAAAGATCTCTAGGTATTTATTTCACATTTTCTCCGAAATCGGGTCTTTACCGATAGGAATTCAGAAGTAAATTCCTCATAAATTATTTCCTGCATTTCCAATGCTTGGAAACAATTTTATAAATTTATATATATTCCTTGGGAGTGTATCCATATTTTTTCTTGAATTTTTGGGGCCCCTAGCTAATTAAAATAATTATACACCTTAAATTACCCCTTATTTTTCCCTATTTTCCCAAAATAACTATTTTTTTTGGGAAAATTTCACCAAAATTTATTTTGGGCTATTTTTACTCTCAAAACATCATATGTGACTCAAAAACAACTAATTCCACTTTTTCTATTTTAGGAAATTTTTGAGAACTTTTCTCAAAATTACTGTTTTGTCCCTAGTGACCCGGGAAAGTCGGTTTCATCCCATTTTGGGTTTCTATGTTTTATTCACACCTTATGCTTATCAATCATGTCTCATTCCTTACATTTCCATTACTGGGGTTTCAAATTTTGGGATGATACATTTCCCTCCCCCTTAAAATAAATTTCGTCCTCGAAATTTAAAACATACCTTACTCAAAGAGTTTGGGATAGTTGTCCTTTATATCATCTTCTTCCTCCTAGGTTGCTTCTTCTTATGCCCGATTCTCCCAAATGACTTTGACCATTGGGATCGCTTTTCACCGTAGTTACTTTACTTGGCGATCGACGATTTTCACTGGTTTGATTTCCCATGTTAGGTCATCTCGTAGTAAATCTTCATATTCTGAACATGAGAGGGATCTAGCTGATATTTTCTTAGCTGGGATACATGGAAGATGTAACATCCCAATTTTTAAGCCTAGAAGTACTAGAAATAGCCTGAATGAGATAGGCTACCAGACCCCTTTTTAGTAGAGGTCTTAAAGATGAGAAAGAAAGTTAAAGCAGTTTTAGGGACTAAACTACAAAGTGAATGTTTTAAGGGGCTAAAGGGTAATCAAAGTTAGAGGCTCCAGTAAAGTCTCAAAGGCCTAGAAAGAGAAAAGAGGCTAGATACAGACCAAAGGTTAAGTTAGAAGCCTCAAAGAGATGATTTTATAAGGTTGAGCCTAAGCAGGGGTAAAACCGTAAATTTAGAAAGTTACGGCCATCAGGGGTAAAAATGGAAAGTACTTAGAAAATTCTAAGAAAATCCCAAAAAATGGGAAATAATATTGTAAGACTCTTTTGTGAAGAGAGATAACGAAAATACCCCTGAGGTAACTTAAAAGGAATTTACAAGTTTATGGCTCAATTTGAGATATAGAGGTAGATTTAATTGTTTGAGTCATAAGAAAGCCTCAGAAAATTATGGTAAAATGGGAATATATGATCTAAGAGACTATAGAAAATTATAAAATTAGTCTCATCCCCAGAAGACTAGCAAAATGGCTTTAAGAATACTTAAAAGCTAGTTGTGCCGAAAAAGGGCATTTTAAAGAATGATTTTTAAGTGGGGCTACATGTTGAGTTATGACCTGAGAAAATTCACAGATTTTCTCTAGAATATGAGGAATTTTATGATATTTTTGGATGAATTTTCGGAGCTCTGGATGGAATAGAATGCTCCAGTCAAATATTAAATAATTTTATCCCCTAAATAGGAGACAAAACCAAAGAAAATATCTAAGAGCCATTATGACGATGCTGAGTCAGCATGCTAAGTCATCAAGCGTAATCATGACACCGACGAGTCATCATGCTGAGTCACCAAGCGTGATCATGACACCTACGAGTCATCATGCTGAGTCACCAGAAGATATTTATGGACAGCATAAAAATCAGAACGCAGTACGGGAATATTTTAGACAGTCTTTTGTCTACCCGTTATAGTGAAATCTCTACTGCATGACTCAGTAAGGTTAAGTAGCCTGTCAGTAGAGCTAATTATTTTTCCCTCTGCTCCTCTAAGGTGGCACCATATATGTACTTATTAAGATGAGAAAATAGTGTCAGAACATGTCCTGGTGGTACAGGGTAAGTCAAGACCCGAAAAGTATCCGATATGGTGCAAGATTGGCTTGATAGGTGGAGAAATAATCAAGAAAATATTTTTGCACGAATTTTCCATTTATTTTCTCCCTATTTTAATGCCATAAATGATGAAAGGACATGAAAGTGACAAGTGTACGGTTAGATGAGAAAAAGAAAATATTACGTGTACGGCTAGATGGAAGACACGTGTACAGTCGGATGCAAGAAACGTGTGCAGTCGGATTAAAGACATGTGGCTTGATGATGTAAGCATGATGTCATCATGATGAGGTAAGCATGATGTCATAGGACACTTGTCACCGTAAGATCAAAAGAGAAAATGGACGGTCTAGATCGAGCCACGTATTTTTAAGATCAACGGTCCAGATTCAGTCTGTTTTTCTATAAATACCCCCTCCCCTCCCTACCATTTCGTCCAAGCATAAGGAATCCATGGGGAAGCTCTTGAAAAATGGTTTCTAGAGAGAGAAAGAAGAGGGAGAAGGAAAGGCCAAGAGGTTCCAAGCCAGATCAAACTCTAAAACAAGGTATGTGATGGTTATAGCACCTGATTTTATGCCTATTTTGGATTAGTTACTGTGTGTATCTGACTCTGAAATTTTGCGTGCTTAAAGTACACTCTGTGACCTTTAAATCCATAGGTAGAACATTTCATTTGGATATGTGTACAATTTATGGTGATTTTTCAAAGTTAGGGTTTGAAATCTGGAAACAGTGTTGAACTTTTGGAAGAGTTTTGAGTTCCGGTACTGTTTGGTGTAGAATTGGCTCTTGAAACTATTTTTCCTTTAAATTTAACTTAAGGATCTTCCAGTGAGACTTGGAATCACTCAATTTGGATTTTTCTAGAATTAATTATGAATTTTCAAAGTTGAGCAAAAATTCTGGAAATTCTGCGTGAACAGTACCCGCGAAGCAAAATTTCCAGATTTGGTATTCTTGAATCTAAGGCCATCTAAAGTGGTCCTAATTGACAAGAAATGGATCATAAGGATGGAAAATGATGAGATTTATGGTAGAAGAGTTAGAAAGAAAACCCTAAGACTAAGAGAAAGGGTTGAGGTTCAAGAGAGATAGTCTTGAACTTTATGTAATCTAGTGGTCCTAATGGATTGTATGATCAATGTGACTATGTTTAGGACCTTTGGAACATCCAAGAGGATGTTTGGTGACGTTGACCGAATGTCCACATGGTTGGAAAGACAAGGGAATCAAAGGAAAAGCAAGGGGAAAGCCATGTTACAAGGTAGTGAACTTACCTATACTGTGTGCTTGATATGTATGCTTGCATGATGTGATTGTGTTGCCATGATGTGACTAAGCTATGATGAAATGTTTGCAAAGTTATGTTTGCAAGTTTATGTTATGTTTTTCCTTGGCAATATGTTATGGAAGCATGAAATGCTTTAGCTTACTTTCCATGGCATTCATGTGTTAATGTTATAACATGTCATGCATGTGCATTATGTCTTGCATGCTTATGGGTAGTGTTTGCTACTGAGATTCCCCCGAATCTCACCCCTCCCTAACCAACCATTTAGGTCAATCAATGATGGGCAATAATGGCATGAGAAGCAAGGAGAAGTAAGCAGAGAATTATTCTCGTTAATGGATGAGACTGTTGATAAATGTATAATTCTACTATTTTGTGAACTATGTTATGGATGCCAATGATGCCATGTATTTAATTGTAGTGTTTATGGCATAAATGAAAATGTATGAGAATGAATGGGAAAGAGTAATCCTAAGTTATGTATGTCAAAGAAATAAAAAGAATTATAATAAAGAGATGTTAAGGGATAAAACGTAGGTCCTGGAGTAGTGAGTTTGTAGCTCCAGTTTGACCTATCAAACGAGTGAGTTAGGTCATAATATTTGGCAAGCAATGAGATCTGATGTTTCTCTTTAAAGTGAAGGGTAGTTTGCCCGATTCCGATAACCGAGCAGAAAGTTATGCCTTTGCAAAGTTAGGCAAAAATACAATAAAATCCGAAAATGACCAAATGAACAGTAACTTTTTCAAAGGAAATTGAGCTCGAATTTCAAGGCAATCAGTTCAGAAACTATTTTTTCTCAAAACTCTATCCAAAGAGCTTTCTGTAGAACTTGGAATCACTCAATTTTGATTTTTCTACAATTAGTTATGAATTTTTGAAGTTTGTCACATTTTAAGGTGACAATGAATAGTAACCCGTAAATGAAAATTTTCAAACTTGATTTTTCATCAATTGTAGCCTTCAAAAGTGATTCCAAATGCTTCCGCAAGGAAAGTTAATTGATTTAAACATGAGGTGTTATAGAAGACATCATGTATCTGACTAAGGTTCGGGGGTAGGGCTGCCTGATATGCCACCAGTCCTACCTTTGACAGAATCTGGAAAGGTCTGATGTATTTCGGTGACAACTTCTTTGATTTCAAAGACCTTCCTACTCCTATTATCGGAGACACCTTCAAGAACACATGGTCTCCTATATCAAGGATTAAAGGTTTCTGTCAAACATCTGTATAACTTTTCTGTCTATTTTGGGTCATGAGCAGTTTCTGCCTAATTGACCTTATCCTCTCAGTTGTTTGCTCAACTAGGTCTGGCTTGTATAACTTTTGTTCCCCTTGTCCAGCACAGTGGGGATTTGCACTTGCAACCATACAAAGCTTCATACGGAGCCATCTGTATACTGGAGTGATAACTGTTATTATAAGCAAATTCTGTTAACAGTAGATAGTCATCCCAGTACCTTTGAAATCCAACACACAGGCTCTCAACATATCTTCCAGTATCTGTACGGTTTGTTCTATCTGACCGTCTGTCTGTAGGTGATACGCTATACTAAAGCTCAGCTTGGTGCCCATTACTTGCTATAGTGCCTTCCACAATCGGGATAGAAACTAAGGATTTTGATCGGATACAATCGATTCTGGCACTCCATGTAATCTCACAATTTCTTTGATGTATAACTTGGCAAGTTTTTCTAGTCAGTAATCTTTCTCCATTGCCAAAAAATGGGCAGACTTTGTTAATCGATCAATAATCACCCATATCGCGTCATATCTAGATGAGGTACGAGGTAACTGCATGATGAAATCCATGGAGATACTATCCTATTTCCATTCCAGAATATTTAGAGGTTATAAAAGCCCTGACGGTCTCTAATGCTCCGTTTTGACCTTCTAGCAAGTGAGGCATTTAGATACATATTCTGTTATGTCCTTGATTGAACCCAATTGTTCTATGTTATTTCATACCATTTTAAGGGTATTTATCATAGATTTTGGCTCCTTTTGATGATAATTGTGCTTAATTTAGATTAAGAGTTCTTGCTTTGAGTTAGTGTCTTTTTTAGGTTAAAATTGTCATAGTTGGTTATTAATTGTATTCAGTTGATTTCTAGGACAATTGATGCTTCAAATTGTTGCTTTTTATTGTAGGACACTTGAGAATTGGAGCCAAGATCAAAGACCAAAGGATGACACAACATAAGATCAGAGTATCAGCACTAACACAGTCCGCCGCGGCGAAGAGAATTCTTCACCGCGGTGCCAAATTGAAATCTCACCAGTAATCTCTCGGGCAGAGTTCGCCGCGGCGAAGGTATACCTTCGCCGCGGTGAAAGACTCGTATCAGCAACGCGAGATCTGGATCAGAACGCAAAAATGGAGCCTCTAATCATATGATCAGACCCATATGGACCCTTTAAACCCTTAGAAACCCTATTTTCGGGGGAAAAACTCCATTTCTATCATCTCCAACACCTTTATTCTCCCATCCTCTTGCCTCTCCATCTCCATCTTCTTCCCCTTCCATTTCCTGCACTTTTTCTTCATCCCACCTCATTTCCTTCATCTCCTGACTGCTATGGCTGAAGATTTAACTCTAGTTGGAACTGATTCCAAGGCTATGGTGAGCTAGGGTTTTCCAACTCTTGAAGATGGTGGAGTAGCATGAGTTTCCAAGCTTCAAAGGGGAGTTTTAGTTTTAATCTTTAGTTTCTAGCTATGTGTTTATAATTTCCTAGGTATAGGAGTTGTAAAGTCTTAGTTAGACACTTTGGTTAATTATGTAATCATTGGTTAATGATTAACATTTGTAATTTGGATTGATTGATGTTGAATTTTGTGTTTAAATATATGTAGTTGCATATATGCTTATTGTAACTCTCACGATTCTCTCCTATCTTGCATGGTTATGTTTTGGTACTGAGTTGATTGTGTGTTACATTGAGCCAATTGCATGATCATTCCAAAATTACACATTAGGGAAGCTTAACAAAGTTTTCATTAATGAGTTCATTAATGTAAGCTTTGGACTCAATGAGTTATTGAGGTTGTTATTAAGAAAACCTAATGGATTTGTGAAACTCCCAATATTTTAAGTGAACTATGATTGCCATCAAAACCATTTTCAAGAGATTTCTTATCATTCATTTCCATTCCATCATTATTATCTTAAAACACCAAAAATATAGTATCTTAGGTTTGTTTTCATTGCATTTAGTTTAGGCACCATTCGTTTAAATCTTAAAAACCCAAAACCCCATTTCATTGCATTGCATAGCATTTAGTCTAGCTTAAGTAATTAATAAAGGCTCCCAAAAGTGAAACGACCTGAGTTTGCACTTTACTGCATAGCTTGGATTTATTTTTGATTGAAAACCCCAAGGCGAACGACAAAAAGGCTCTCGTCAGTCCTTCTTCATGCCAAGCCACCAAAACATACGTCAGAGATCCTGGTACATCTTCATCATTCTCAGATGTATCGTATATTTGCTCTTATATGCTTCCTCCAATAGCTGTTGCCTGATGGACTCTGGAACATATACCCGTTCCTTATACTTCAATATTCCATCTGATGACACCTCAATCGCATCATCCTCAGCTTTTGTTAGCTTAACCAGGAGTGTATTGGTTACTGGATCGCTTTTCTGCGCTGCTCTAATTTGTTCCATCAACTGAACTTCTGCTTTTATCACTTCTACTTTCTGGGCCATTAGTTTCATATGAGAAAGAGGTTCCCAATCTCTCACATCTTTGATGAGTTTTTGTTCATGGATAATTAGGAACGCTACTTGCACCACCTTTCATCTTAAGGCGTCAACTACCACGTTAGCCTTGCCCAGATGGTATTTTATTTGGTAATCATAATCCTTGAGCAACTCCATCCATCGCCATTGTCTCATGTTCAGTTCTTTTTGATCTTGCAGGTACTTGAGACTTTTATGGTCATAATATAGTTCAAGGGTTGCCACATATAGATAATGCCTCCACATTTTTAAAGCATAAACTATTGCAGCTAATTCTAAGTCATGAGTAGGATAATTCTCTTCATGAGATTTTAATTGTCGTGAGGCATAGGCAACTACTCGTCCTTGTTGCATTAATACACACCCTAATCCTTGCTTGCTAGCATCAATATATACAACATACAATAGGGTTGGATCGGGAATTATCAGCATAGGGGTCGAGGCCAGCCTTCATTTTAGCTCTTGGAAGCTAGCCTCACATTTATCATCCCACACGAGTTGCTAGTTCTTACGTGTAAGTTTAGTCAGGGGCTATGCAATTCTTTAAAAATCTTTAATGAACCTTCTATAGTAACCTGCCAATCCCAAAAAACTTCATATTTATGTTATTGTTTTTGGTTGCTCCCAGTTCAGAACTGCTTCCACCTTACTAGGATCTACTGCTACTTCATCCTAGGTAATCACATGACCCAAGAACTTTACTTCCTTCAGCCAAAACTCATACTTGCTGAGTTTGGCATATAGCCGTTTCTCCTTCAAAATACTTAGAATGATCCGTAAATGTTGTTCATGTTCCACTGGTGACTTGGAATATACTAAGATATCATCAATGAAAACCACTACAAATTGATCTAGATATGGCTGAAAGATCCTGTTCATGTAATCTATGAAAATCGCAGGGGCATTCGTTAATCCGAAGGGCATTACCAAGAACTCATAGTGCCCATACCGTGTTCAGAAAGTAGTCTTTGGAATGTCCTATGCTTTAATCCTCAGTTGATGGTAACCTGATCTTAAGTCAATCTTGGAGAACACTGTGGCACCAGCTAGTTGGTCTAGCAAATCGTCTATTCGAGGTAGTGGGTACTTGTTTTTAATCGTCACTTTGTTGAGCTCCCGGTAATCAATGCATAACCTTAGGCTACTGTCCTTCTTACGGACGAACAAGACGGGTGCTCCCCATGGTGACACACTAGGCCGGATAAAATTCTTTTCTAATAGCTCCTCTAACTACTTCTTTAATTCTACCATTTTATTTGGAGCCATACGATACGGGGCTTTGGAAATCGTCCTTGCTCTAGGTACCAGGTCAATTGCAAACTCTACCTCTCGCTCAAGGGGTAACCTGCTAATTTCTGTTAGAAAGGCTTCTAGAAAATTGCATACCGTGAGTATCTCTGTTCTGCCTTCTTTCACTTCTGCATGTACAGAGAAAAATACCACGTACCCTTAGTAGCCACGTCTTAGGCAATCCCTGGCTTGGGCTCCTATGATCAAGTTCAATTTAACCTCAGTATGAGGGGTTAGCTCATTAGAGGAAAGATCAAAGTTCTATTTTTACAATCAAGGAGTATACTATGGGTAGATAGCCAATTCGGACCAAGTATCACATCAATCTCATGAAAAGGCATACATATTAGGTCAAGTGTAGTGCAACAGTGGGCATACCGGACAATACAATTCAGGCAAACATCAGACGTATAAACTTTAATGCCCGTAGGAGTAGCCATACATAGATCATATAATAATGTGTTAACAGCGAGACCCATGCGCCTCGTGCATTCATATGCAATAAAGGAGTGGCTAGCACCCGAGTCAAACATAGCATACACAAGGTAATTGTTAACTTGAATCATACCTTGTATCATCTTAGGCGACTTATCAGCCTCTTCCCTTATGAGGGCAAAAACCCTCCCTTGAGCTTGGGGCCTCAAGCCATCCAGATTAAGAGGGTACTCCCTTATATAGTATCCTGGTTTGTCGCATCAGAAGCACACATTTTGACCCATCAAACATGGTCGATCTCCGTGGTTTTTACCACAGATACTGCATTCCTTGGTCTAACACGTAGTGTTGCTTCCTCCTTGCCTTACTCCTCCTCCTCGCTTAGACTTCTTGGAAAACATAGGCTTTCACCTCTTCCTATTTCCTCCGAAAGAAGTCCCCTCTAGTCCACCCCTTATTGCTGGTCCCTCTGGTCTAGGAGTGGCCCTAACTAGTGCCTGGTGGTTTAGGCTACTTTCAATAATCTAGCAGGCTTCCATTACCTGATTGAACTTTTCAAGTTGCCATAGGGCTACCTTCTCCCTCAGTTCCTGCCTTAGTCCCCTTACCATTTTCTCTGTTTTCCACCGCTCATCATTGCAGAGTTGGAGGTAGCTAGAGTAACGAGAGAGCCTTATGTACTTGTCTAGGTATTCATCGAAGGACTCTCAGGGACCTTGTTGAATCATCAAAAATTCCACCTGCTTTTCGTCTCTTACTGACAGTGGGAAGTATTTCAAATTAAAGTGTTCTTTGAACACTTCCCAGGTAATACAGGTTGCATTCTCCTAGAGGATCATCTCGGTGTTCTTCCACCAGCGATTAGCTTCGCCCTCTAGGTTATAGATAGCCATCTGAGCTTTTCTCTCAGAGAAACATTCAAGCACATTAAAAATCTTCTATAGCTGAGTAATCCAGTCCTTGGCCACTTAGACATTCAATGTCCTTGTGAAGCTCAGGGGATTCTATGCACTGAATCGTTTGATCCACTGCCTTAGTGAATCAGGATCCCCTGCAGGTCGCACCTGCTTAGCTGTCGACTCTTGGGGTTGAGCTGGCTGTGGTACCTCAGCTACTCTTGGCCCAGACTATTGCAGCTATGGCAGCATCGCGTTCCTGGTTTTAGTGGGCTTGGGCCGCCTGAATTTCTTGCATCACCTTCTGCTGTTCCTCCAGTCGGTCCATAACTAATTGAATCAAGTCAATGGGAGGTTCTCTTGCTGCCTCCCTTGGTTGTGTTTCTCTTCGGGTTCTCACTATTTTACTTAACTTGTTACTACAAAAGGAACAGAGGAATAGGATTATTACTTAGTCATGAAAATATTTTATATTAAGCTATGCTTCATATTTGTACATAGATAGGTTTCAGGTATAAGCATCCAAAACATAGATCATCCAAGTCACATATATAGTCATCCACTCAAGACATGGTAGAGAAAGGAAAATAAGAAGTAACAAAAAGCTCGAGTTCGTCCAGGATCTAATCAAAGCTTTCATAGGCGCCTTGCTTGGAATGGTCACTAACCAACTGGATTTGATCCTGCCAAACAGGGGTCCTTGGCAAAAAGTCAACTAAGGCCTGTCCCCATATCTCCTCATCTAGCTCTCCCTCGTCTTGGTTGACGATATCACTATGTAACAGTCATACGTAGTAAAAATAGTCCATATAGATAAACCCATACTTGTTCTGGGAGATGTCAATCTGCCTCCCCAGCTCACAGAGCTCCTCAAAAATAGTTTGATAGGTATACAGCTCCTTCGTGACTAACTACTGCCTCTTCTTCGGAGGTAAGTCCTTCTCTAAGATCTGACCATGGCGTACTGCTCTGAGAGGTTGTGGCTTCGTCCCACTGGGGCCCTCTTCGTTCGAATTGGGTTTAGGCCTTACAACACTCCCAACATCCCTATCCTCTAGCCTTTTGCTATCGTTGGAGTCTACCTCAGGAACTATGTCCTTTACCTCCCAGAGAGGCTGATAATATCCGAGTGGTGGAGTCGGGTCATCAGGGTTGGGAACATGTGGGTGGTACCAGAATGGGTATAGTTCCCCTGGCCCTCTTTGATCAACTGTACCCCCAGGAGAATTGTCCTCACAACAAGCCATATACTGCACCAAAGTTAGTCCAATGCATACCTTTCACGATGTAACACATCACACACAATCAAATATGCATTATCCTAATGCATTACTATACCAAACAGTACATATAATTGACAGTCCAGAACCTTTGCTTTGATATCAAAAATGTTATGTCTTCATTTTAAACCCTATTATACATCATTTGGAACCATTCGGAATCATTACACAATGCTCAAAGTAGGTAAAAACCAAGATTTAAAATTTTTAATTTCGGTTACAATTCGTGTAACCCCTAAAAATCGAGTCAACTTTGAAAAATCATAACTAAATGTAAAAAAATCAAAATAGAGTGGTTCCAAGTCTCACGTGAAGCTTATGAAATCCTCTACATAGAAAAAATATTCATAGATATAATTTCTCACAGATCAATACCAGTTTCCATGCAATTATGTACTGTTCATTTCGTAAATTCTGAAATTTCTAGTATTTTTTGCCCAACTTTGGAAGGGCATAACTCTTTCCAAAAAATTCCAAATTTAATGATCTACCACTTGATCTAAAGCTAAAAATATTTCCTATAAGGCTACCAAATTTCAAATCCAGATTCAGACATTTGCTATTTATTTCATGTGTCCCAAGTTTGGTCATTTCTTGGGAAAGTTCATCCCCTAATCATACTTGGTTTTATCTTTTCTTAACCTTTTACCCATTGATTTAGCCCAATTATTCTATGTTATTTCATATCATTTTAAGGGTATTTATCATAGATTTTGGCTCCTTTTAATGATAATTGTGCTTAATTTAGAATAAGAGTCCTTACTTTGAGTTAGTGTCTTTTTGAGGGTAAAATTGTCATAATTGGTTATTAATTGTATTCAGTTGATTTCTAGGACAATTGATGCTTCAAATTGTTGCTTTTTATTGTAGGATACTTGAGAATTAGAGCCAAGATTGAAGACCAAAGCATTACACAACATGAGAGTTTCCAAGAAAATGCTGTGCTGTGGCAAAAAGTCTGAAAATGTGCATCAGTGGCTATTTTGGAATAGTTCGCCGGGGCCAACTTTCAAAATCTCACTAGAATACCTCTCTGGAATAGTTCGCCACGGCCAACTTTTGAGTTCGCCGCGGCGAACCTCTTCGTATCAGTAACGTCAGATTCGGATCCAGAACGCAAAAATGGACCCTCTACTCATATGATCCGACCCAAATTGACCCTAAAAGCCCTTAGAAACCCTATTTTCGACCTATCACTCCATTCTATCATCTCCAACACCTCTATTCTCTCATCTTCTTGCCTCTCCATCTCCATCTTCTTCCCCATCCATTTCCTTCATCTTTTCTTCACTCCATCTCATTTCCTTCCACTCCCAGCTGCCATGGTTGATAGATTCACTTTGGTTGGAGTTTTTCTTGAAGCTATGGAGGGCTAGGGTTTATCAACTCTTGAAGATGGTGGAGTAGCATGAGTTTCCAAGCTTCAAAGGGGAGTTTAGTTTCAGTTTGCAATTTTTAGCTATGATTTATGGCTTTCTAGGTCTAGGAGTTGTAATTTCTTAGTTAGGAACTTGGGACTGATACTGTAATTATTGGTTAATGATTACATTTGTAATTTGGATTGATTGATGTTGAACTTTGTGCTTAAATATATGTGGTTGCATATATGCTTATTGTAACTCTTATTATTCTCTCCTATCTTGCATGGTTGTGTTTGGGTACTGAGTTGATTGTGTGTTACATTAAGCCAATTACATGATCATTCCAAATTTACACATTAGGGAAGCTAAACAAAGCTTTCATTAATGAGTTCATTAATGAAAGCTTTGGACTCATTGAGTTAATGAGGTTCTTATTAAGAAAACCTAATGATTTGTGAAACTCCCAATATTTTAAGTGAACTATGATTGCCATCAAAACCATTTTCAAGAGATTTCCTATCATTCATTTCCATTCCATCATTATTATCTTAAAACACCAAAAATATAGTATCTTAGGTTTGTTTTCATTGCATTTAGTTTAGGCATCATTCATTTAAGTCTTAAAAACCCAAAACCCCATTTCATTGCATTGCATGGCATTTAGTCTAGCTTAGGTAATTAATAAAGGCTCCCAAAAGTGAAACGACCCGAGTTTGCACTATACTGCATAGCTTAGATTAAATTTTGATTGAGAACCCCAAGGCGAACGATAGAAAGGCTCTCTTTCAAGTGGCGCCGTTGCCGAGGAGCCATTAAGTTGGTTCCTTAGGCTAGTTAATTGTCAACTTTGGTTGATTGGGGTTTTGTGAGCCTCTTAGGTTACATTTTTACATTGTGCATAATAGGTTTTGCATTGCATAAAAATTTTGAGATATACAAACAAAGATCTTGATTTTCTTCCCTTTTCATACTTTACATTCTGCATAAATCACTGTTTATGAGTTGTCTGTGAACTTTCGCCGCGGCTAACTCTTTGATTCGCCGCGGCCATCTTGCAGGATTTTTGCGAGAATCCCTCTCGGGACACCTTCGCCGCGGCCAACTCTCTATTTCGCCGCGGCGTAACCTGCATTTTAAATTAAGAACTCTTTAGGAATTGATCATTTTGCTTTCTTATGGCTTGGTTTAGTAATAACTTAGGTCCATCTGATCACCCTTCTTCATTTATAGGTGACAATACTCTGATGGGTGATAATTCTTCTTAAAGGCTTGATGTTATACAATAGGAATTGGATCTGCTTCAGGCACATTTTGATCATGAAGAACATGGTGGGACTTATCAAGGGCATGATCCCTATCCTCACCATAACCATGGCTATGATTGGATGAATGACCCTCCACATTCCCCTTACCATACCTCTTCATTCCATTCATACATAAACCAACATCCACCATTAGGACAACATTATGACTTATCACCTCCACCATACAATCCACACTTTGAACACTTTCCTTCACATCATCCATATCATGAGCCAAACATTCCATCACATGAACCCTACCACCAATACCCTTACTCATCTCACCAACCATTTCATGAACCATCACCGTCATTCCATCCATGTCCCACTTCATATCTTGAACCATTCTCACCATATAATTCCCCCTTTGAACCATCTCCTTCGCCAAATGACTACCACCACCAACCCTTGTCCCAATCCATGTACCAACCCTTTCCCCAATCTCATGATCATGAATTCAGTGAACCTGACCCATTTCTCACTATTCCTAAGAATGACCAGATACGATTTTTAAGAGAAGCTTATGACCGCTTGAATTCATACTACCATGGATTACTTGAAGAGGTAGAAATATTTGGAATTTCGAAGGAATCAGAGGAAGAGTTAGAAGAATGTCAAAGTGCATTGGGAAAGTTCTTGAGTGATATAGCGCAAATTGAATCTGGGATGGGGAAGGATGAATCAAAGTGTCCAAGTTCACTCATGCAAGAGGCTGAGATGAAGCAAGAACATCCACAAACTCACAAGGACTCGTGCCTTACATCAGGTAATATTGCTCCTCTTCTTGAGGAGATTGACCCTTGTGCTAGAACTACTATTCCTGTTGAAGTTATTGATGATGTGAGTGATAATGAGGTGGATGAGGAAATCATAGTTGAATCCCCTCATATGTTTCAAAATGAAAATTCTCACTTGAACACTTCTAATAGTAGTTGTTTAGTTGATGATGTTGCTTGCACTGTCACTGCTTCTTTATGTGAAGAACATGCTTCTCTTTCTAGTGCTAGATTGGATGGTGAAACTAATTCTGATTTGAATGAACCTTTATCTTGTTCTTGCAATGCTCACACTATATGCATGGATTGCATTGATAACAAAAATGATATACTTGTTAAGTGGCAAAAGCAGAACTTTGGTAAAGTGTGTGCATTACCTTCTAGTACTGAAAGTGCTGAAAATATAAAGCATGATGTTGATGTGAATTGCCTAGAAGATGATTTTGTGGAAAAATGTGAACCTAACCATTGCCTTAAGAATCAAATTCATGATAATCCCATTGAGTTAGTAGCTTCTAATAATGTTGAGAAAGGCTTTAAAGTTTCAATTGATAAAATCATGAATATCAATAAGTCTTTCCAACAAGTTTTATCTTGTGATTTACCTCCTGATTTATCTTGGATTGTAAATAGTAGTTTGCATAAATCATTTTGTTCTTTCTTTTCTTCCCCTGCAAACACTACCTCTTGTGAATGTGATAGTGATGTACTGTACTCCAACAACTGTCAGTTGGATTCTTCAGCTTCCACTTCACATGAGCTTGAGTGTTTCAAAAATTTAAATAAAAATTTGACTCCTACTGATGGGAGTACTATTGATTTCCTTGGTTGTGATAGTTACTTGGAGAGATTAACTTCTAAGTTGTCTTTATTTCATTTTTATCCTCTTCATGTTTCTATTTCTGGATGTGGTACTGCTGTTGGTTCTACTTGCTTGCAGGACTCCACACCACCTCTACTAAGGAAGATCAATAAAGGAGAAGTAAGCACACTGAAGAAATGCATGTTTCTCATCCGGGATGAGAATTTCTCCTTCAAGAGTTTGAAGAGATTTCGTTCTAAAGGTTGTCCCTTTCCTTCCTTAACTCTTATCTTTTGAATTATTTGCTTGTTTTGTGAGATAAGTGTGGGGGAGGGACATAGCCAGTAGTAAAAGTAGTTTGTTTTCTTTTCTTTTCTTTTCCTCCCCTTTTGGTTTTGGTTTCTCTTGTTTAGGGTTACACTTGAGTTTTGCATTGGGGACAATGCAAGATTTAAGTGTGGGGGAGAGATTGATATTCATTGATTGTGTTGTGTTTTTCTATGTTTATTGAAAATCTGGTTTTCAAAAAAAAAAATTCAAAATTTTGATTGATTTTTGAACTTAATTTGAAGATTTTGAGTCAAAATTTTTGAAAATTTTTGCTTCAAGTAACTTACACTTGAATTTGTGTATTCTTGGACTTTGGTAAATTTTTGAACTTGTATTGATACTCATGAGAATTGCTATTTGTTCAAAGTTGATTGTTTTAGTTTCATTGGTCACAATTCTTCAAGCTTGCTTTTATATTGATTGAGTTAATGCATTGTGACTAATATGAGTACAATTAATCTTTGTGCATGAGCATTTGAGATTTAGCCTTGTTGGAAGATTCTTTGAGCCTAATTTTCATTCATAGTGAGTTGCATCCACTTACATCTTCTACTTTCTAGAACTTGTTCTAATTCTTAATCAAGACTTAGTTGCATTAATGTGATGAGCATGATAGAGGCATTCTTTTCTAAACCCTTATATTCCAAACACAAACCCACATGATTTTATCCATTGCTAACCATTTGAGCCTTCATCTTTTCTTAAGTGCCAAGAGATGCATTATACATTCAAGTTTCCAACATTTTTACCATTCTATTCATGATGGGTGTTAAACTTTGTCTTCTTGGGTTTTGAATTGCAAAAAAAAAAAAAGAGAAAAGAGAAATAGAAAAAGGCAAAGAAATAGAAGAAAATGTTTAAGAAAAGCCAAAGAAAGAAAGATCAAATAAATGGTACCAAAAGAACAAAATTTTGAAATAAGGCAATTCATTGGTGGTTTGAAGAACAAAGTTGTGCTTTTAGAGAAATAGAGTAAATAGTAGTTGGAAACCTTTTCTAAAATGCTTGGTGCTTAATCATTTCATATCTGTTCACCTCATCTTATTTCATTTAACCCTTCCCATTATCATAACCTTAAAAGTCCTCTTGATCATTGCATTTGTGCATTAAAAGTGGAGAGGTAGGATTTTAACAAGCTTATGGCAAAGTGGTTGATTAAGTGGATTTGAGAGAAAATTACCCCAACTTGGTGAGTAGAGTGAAACAATTTATATCTTGAGTGTTTTCTCTTTTGCTCATTCCCATTGCATTGATTGTACTCTACTTTAATCCCTTCTCATTAACCTAGATCACTATGGATGCTTATTTGAAGAGTTGGATTAATGGCACTACTGCTTTCTTACTTTGAATTCATAGGGGTTCCCATTTGTATCAATACTATTCTCTTGCTTAGTTTTGTATTGCCTTTGTCCAGGAGTACAAAGGTTTAAGTGTGGGGGATTTGATTTAGCCCAATTATTCTATGTTATTTCATATCATTTTAAGGGTATTTATCATAGATTTTGGCTCCTTTTAATGATAATTGTGCTTAATTTAGATAAGAGTCCTTACTTTGAGTTAGTGTCTTTTTGAGGGTAAAATTGTCATAATTGGTTATTAATTGTATTCAATTGATTTCTAGGACAATTGATACTTCAAATTGTTGCTTTTTATTGTAGGACACTTGAGAATTAGAGCCAAGATTGAAGACCAAAGCATTACACAACATGAGAGTTTCCAAGAAAATGCTGTGCTGTGGCAAAAAGTCTGAAAATGTGCATCAGTGGCTATTCTGGAATAGTTCGCCGGGGCCAACTTTTGAGTTCGCCGGGGCCAACTTTCAAAATCTCACTAGAATACCTCTCTGGAATAGTTCGCCGCGGCCAACTTTTGAGTTCGCTGCGGCGAACCTCTTCGTATCAGTAACGTCAGATTCGGATCCAGAACGCAAAAATGGACCCTCTACTCATATGATCCGACCCAAATTGACCCTAAAAGCCCTTAGAAACCCTATTTTCGACCTATCACTCCATTCTATCATCTCCAACACCTCTATTCTCTCATCTTCTTGCCTCTCCATCTCCATCTTCTTCCCCATCCATTTCCTTCATCTTTTCTTCACTCCATCTCATTTCCTTCCACTCCCAGCTGCCATGGTTGATAGATTTACTTTGGTTGGAGTTTTTCTTGAAGCTATGGAGGGCTAGGGTTTATCAACTCTTGAAGATGGTGGAGTAGCATGAGTTTCCAAGCTTCAAAGGGGAGTTTAGTTTCAGTTTGCAATTTTTAGCTATGATTTATGGCTTTCTAGGTCTAGGAGTTGTAATTTCTTAGTTAGGAACTTAGGACTGATAGTGTAATTATTGGTTAATGATTACATTTGTAATTTGGATTGATTGATGTTGAACTTTGTGCTTAAATATATGTGGTTGCATATATGCTTATTGTAACTCTTATTATTCTCTCCTATCTTGCATGGTTGTGTTTGGGTACTGAGTTGATTGTGTGTTACATTAAGCCAATTACATGATCATTCCAAATTTACACATTAGGGAAGCTAAACAAAGCTTTCATTAATGAGTTCATTAATGAAAGCTTTGGACTCATTGAGTTAGTGAGGTTCTTATTAAGAAAACCTAATGATTTGTGAAACTCCCAATATTTTAAGTGAACTATGATTGCCATCAAAACCATTTTCAAGAGATTTCCTATCATTCATTTCCATTCCATCATTATTATCTTAAAACACCAAAAATATAGTATCTTAGGTTTGTTTTCATTGCATTTAGTTTAGGCATCATTCATTTAAGTCTTAAAAACCCAAAACCCCATTTCATTGCATTGCATGGCATTTAGTCTAGCTTAGGTAATTAATAAAGGCTCCCAAAAGTGAAATGACCCGAGTTTGCACTATACTGCATAGCTTAGATTAAATTTTGATTGAGAACCCCAAGGCGAACGATAGAAAGGCTCTCTTTCAAGTGGCGTTTTTGAACTTAATTTGAAGATTTTGAGTCAAAATTTTTAAATTAAGTTCAAAAATCAATCAAAATTTTGAATTTTTTTTTTTAGAAAACCAGATTTTCAATAAACATAGAAAAACACAACACAATCAATGAATATCAATCTCCCATCCTTAATCATATGGGCCTTAACACATTCTTAAACATACATTCTAATATACTTTCACATGTTTACACATAAATATCATGTTTGGCTCCTACTAGGAACTATTATCCAACAAATATTACATAATTTGTAACATTCCATAACAAGTTCCAAAAGTCATTCTAGGGTGTAGTAAATATTCACTTAGTCTCTGGAACTACTTCCTTGTCTTTTCCCTTGCTTGAAATCCCTCCTAGGTGGTGTTAAACATAAGAGTGAGATTTCAAAGGAATCCCAGTAGCAAAGAATCACAATTATCATGCATTCATGCAAACACTACGTGCAATGCTTTTGTGCATTTATCTTGCTTATGTGTTCATGCTTTTATGCCATGGAAAGTAAGCTATCATACACATATTCAGAGTACATAATGCCAAGGTAACATAATTCAGACATTGCAATCAACATTTGCAACAAAGCTTAGTCACATCATCACACGCTTTGCACACATACACATTAACACATCAATGTAAGAGAAAGCAATCAAAATGTAACTCAATGCTACCTTTTGACACTCGGTTCTTGATTTCCTTTAAGTTCAAGATGTTCCCTCAAGGATTGGCAAGGTACCTATCAAACCAACACCAATGCCAATCATTCAACAATTATTCAAACACATTACACATTACTTAAACATTAAACCCCCTTTCTGTGGATTTTTGGCCTAATTGTTTTCCCTTTGATTCAAGAAACCTCCTTGGCCATTCCTACATGATTTTTCATTTAGAATTCAAATATCAAATCAGATTTTACAAAATCTAATCCTTTCCTTAAGTTCTGGTCAAAACAAAAACGAATTGTATAAGGGAATATGTCAGAACTTCCAACTTTGACTTTTAATGCTTCCAAATTCAATTCCTCCACATATCCCTACACAAAAACACCCAAGGAATTCAATGGAAGCATCAAAACCATCAAAATCCAATCCTAAGTCCATGAATTCTAAATGGTTGAGCAGCTCCCCTTAGTTTCCTAAATTTCCACATTTGATTCCAATGAATAAAACAAACTTTCATGGCATAAACCTACACAAAATCACATTTCAAATCCATTGGAACCATTAAAACACATGGAATCAAATCCCATCCTTGAGTTCTTGATTTGGCCAAAACAATGTTCTTGCACCCTACGAGGTTTACTTTCCATAATCCATTCCAAAACAGCACCAAACGCAACAACACAAGCTTATAACTCAAATTACTATCCTCTCCTAGCACTTCCAGCAAAACAGAAATGGAACAGCACTTCTCCCTCAATTTTAGTCATGATTTGGCCATTGAAAATGCATCAAATTAAAGCCTAAAGATACCTTAAGGAGTCTTGGATTAAAGCTTGATGATTAGCCTTGGATTGGAAGTGGTTTAAAGGGTATTTAGAAGCCAAGAAAATAGTTGCGCACAACCTCCCCTCTTTTGTTAATTTTTGTCCGAATTTTGAGTGAATTATGAGGGTATTTATAGACCTCATTTGCTGCCCAAAAACCTGCCCTTGGGAAGCTATTTCTGCCCCAAAACTAAGTGCATAAGTCAGCCAAAATGAGGGGGCAATCCTTGCCACACATGCTTTGACTTAATTTCAAGAGAGTTGATCCAATTGTTGAGACTTTTCCACCCAATTGCTCTGGATGTTTCTTGGGCTGGGGAGCACGGTTTTGGGCTTAGTTAGAAGGGAACTAAATGGGAAAAATTGGTTAGGAAGTAATGGAATTGGTTAGGATAATTTAAAAATTCATTTGGTCACATAATAACCAATATCTTGCCCCCTATTAGGAAAAATAGCTAAGGGATTCAAAAATTCCATTTCTTTTCAAGATAAATCCATATTTATTACAAAAGTGTGATATGGAAGTTTTCAAGAGCTCTAGGTATTTATTTCACATTTTCTCTGAAATCGAGTCTTTACCGATAGGAATTCAGAAGTAAATTCCCCATAAATTATTTCCTGCATTTCCAATGCTTTGAAATAATTTTATAAATTCATATATATTCCTAGGGAGTGTATCCATATTTTTCCTTGAATTTTTGGGCCCCTTAGGTAATTAAAATAATTATACCCCTTAAATTACCCTTTATTTTTCCCTGTTTTCCCAAAAATAACTATTTTTTTGGGAATTTTCACCAAAATTTATTTTGGGCTATTTTCACTCCCAAAATACCATAAGTGACTCAAAAACACCTAATTCCACTTTTTTATATTTTTAGGGAATTTTTGAGAACTTTTCTCAAAATTACTGTTTTGCCCCTAGTGACCCGATAAAGTCTGTTTCATCCCATTTTGGGTTTCTCACACCTTATGCTTATCAATCATGTCTCATTCCTTACATTCCCATTACTAGGGTTTCAAATTTTGGGGTGTTACAGAAGTCGAGATGGATAGCCCTAGTGAAATTTTTTTAAGGATTAAGAAGAAGAGAAAAAAACATATAGCTGTGTAGGGAACTAGCTTAAAAGGTTGGCATGTTCCTAATAATGTTAAGAGATACTCAGTCACTTAGAGTCAGGTTGAGAGGCACCCTTTATCAGGGGATAAGGTCTTGGCCAGGAATCATCCTAGATAAAGTGGGAATTGGTACTTCGAGTCAGAATTGATGTTGCTCTCGATAGAGAAGATATCCTATCCGAGCAGGAAAGGGAAGCAGCCGAGGCAAGGTAAGCAAAGTTGACCATACCCAATGGAAGCATGACTAGCCAAGAACGAAGTTAGGGTTGGATATACCTAAGCTTAGTAAAGTACTAGAGCAAGCAAAAAGAAGAAGAACTCATAAGTCCTCTCCCTATGACTCTTAGAATCAGCTGCAAACAGAAAGAGAGGCTCCCCTTGTAGGGATAAGATGTCTGTTTGGAACACTACAGACATAGCAACCAGTAAGAGCTTGCACTCCTTGCATTAAAATACCATACATTACGTGAAACGTCCTTCCTTTAACCCCTCAGAGTATGCATTAGTAAGCTTTATGGTTCAAGCAGATCATGACACAAGCCCGTGGATTTAAAAATTCCAACATAATTACTCAGGTTACTATTCACTGTTTAAATTCCATATTACAAGCCCAACTTCCAAAATTCATAACTAATTCCATAAAAATTGTATTGAGGTGTTCTAAAATTCTACAGAAAGCTCTCTGAAATCTCTTTGAGGAAAAAATATCCAATTGGACTTATCCTTGTCCAATTTGTACAATTTAATCAATAAATACCACTGTTTATTTGGTAAAATCTGGAACTTCTAGATTCTGTGCCTTAAATTTGGAAATTCGTATCTCCTTGTGTACACATCCAATTGAGATGATCTACCTGTCATTTTAAAGCTTGGGATATGTAATATAAGTCTACAAAATCTCGTGACTTGCCTCATTTATTTGATGGGTCAAAATGGAGCTACAAACTCACTGCCCTAGGACCTATGTTTTATCCCTTAACTACTCCTTACTTTAATTCTTTTTATTTCTTTGGCATACATAACGTGGAATTACTCTTTTTCATTGATTCTCATACATTTCTATACATGCCATAAGTATTATAATTAAATACATGGCATCCTTGGCATTCATACATATAATTTACATAATAGGAGAATCACACATTCATCAACAATCTCATTCATTAATATGAATAATTTTCCACTTTCTACTCCTTGCTTCTCATGCCATTATTGCCCATTGATGATTGACCTAAATGGTTGGGAGGGGTGAGATTCAGGAGAATCTCAATAGCAAACATTACCACATACATGCACAAGATGGATGCTAGTGTATGGTATGTAGTTTTCCATAAAATTTAGTTAACTAGTGACATGCCATCATGCTTTATGCTTGGTATAAAAATGTATGGCCATGGAAAAATATTAAAAACAGCATTTCCAGCAACAATTATCATGTCACAACATCATACAATCAACAAATACAAACCAACACATAAGCATACCACATTAAGCACATAAAGGGTAAGCTCACTACCTTGTACCATAAGCTTTCCTCTTGTTCTGCCTTTGATTCCCTTGACTTCCCAACCATTTGAACCTGTGTTCAACATCATCAAACACCCTCTTGGATGTTCCAAGATCCTAAACATAGCCATATTGATCATACAAACATAAATCTCATCATTTCCCATCCTTAAGATCCATTTCTTGTCAATTAGGACCACTTTAGATGGCCTTAGATTCAAGAAGATCAAATTTGAAAATTTTGCTTCACAGGTACTGTTCACACAAAAATTCCAGAATTTTTGCTCAAATTTGAAAATTCATAATTAATTCTAGAAAAATCAAAACTAAGTAGTTCTAAGTCTCACTGAAAGCTCTTTAAGTTCTTTTTAATGGAAAAAATAGTTTCAGGAACCAATTCTATGCAAAACAGTACCAAAATTGTACAGAATTCACTACTCTTCCAAAGGTTACACACTGTTTCCAGATTTCAAACATTAACTTTGAAAAATCACCCTAAATCGTACACATATCCAAATGAAGTGTTCTGCCTATGGATTTAAAGCTTACAAAGTTTAATTTAATCATGCCAAATTTTAGAATCAGATACAAAGAGTAACTTATTTGAAACAGGCATCAAGGCAGATGCTATAACCATCACATACCTTGATCTTGAAGCTTGAATCTTATTCCTTCCTCTTGGCCTTCACCCCCACGTTTTTCTCTCTAAATTTCTGGCAAAGTTTTTCCTCTACAAATGGCTGCCAAAATGCTTTTCCAAGGTGGGACATTTATAGCCAAAACTTTGGCTTGAATGGACCAAAATGCCCTTAGTGGCTAATAGAAAGAGTAAGGGCAATCTTGGAACTTCAAGTTGACTTTTACATCATCATTGCATCATCTTCTTGCATCATCCTTACCTTATTCTTCTAGAAGGTGCTAGGTGCCACAAAAGTGGTGGAGGAGAAGGGAGATTAGATCCTAGCCATTGGATCAAAACTTGTTCCCTAAGTTTCCTCCTACTTTACTTGGCCCACGTTTCTCCGACTTTCTTTATGGTCTTTTTGGGCTCAGAAAATTCTTCTGTCTACTCCATAAATTCCCTTTAATTCTAGAGAATATCTATGAATTTTCTCAAGCCATAACACTTTCTTTAAGCCTTGCATAAAAATTATTTACTAAAATACCCTTTTATTAGCATAACTGGCTTTATATTTTATTAAAGCCATTCCACTAGCTTTTTAGTTGCAGAACCAATTTGTTAAATTAGAACAATCTTTCAATCATTTAACCTCATTTTTGTATACATTTTTGAGGTCTCTTGCTATTTTAAATAATTACCTCAAATAGTGTACTTTTTACGGGTCATAACTTTATAAATTTCATTTAAACTGTCTCAGGAGTATTTTCATCATTTCTCTTTACAAAAGAGTCTTAGAACATTATTTCCCATTTTCTGGGATTTTCTTAGAATTTTCTATGTACTTTTCATTTTTACCCTTGACATCTGTAACTTTCTGAATTTATGGTTTTACCCCTGCTTGGGCTCAACCTTATAAAACCATCTCTTTGAGGCTTCTAACTTAACTTTTGGCCTGCATCTAGCCTCTTTTTCTCTCTCTGGGCCTTTGAGACCTTACTAGAGCCTCTAACTTTGATTACTCTTTAGCCCTTGCAAACTTTTACTTTGCAGTTTAGTTCCTGAAACTGTTTTTACTTCCTTTCTCATCTTTGGGACGTTTGTTAAAAGTGGTCTAGTAGCCTATCCAATTTAGGCCATTTTTAGTACTTTTAGACATAAAAGTTGGGATGTTACAATTCTCTCCCTCTCAAAAGAATTTCGTCTTCAAAATTTCGGGTCAAACCTCTATTCTTCCCTTTAATGAGAGGTTAACTGAGGAGAATATCCTCACTTATACTTAACTTTGACCTCTTCAGCTTTTCATTATACCTCATTTTTGGGTTTTAACCTTGGGCTCCATACTTATATGACTTGTTGTTTTATACTTTTCTGTCACTTACATGAGCATGGCCTTTGCTTTTAAGCGTTTTGTCACCACTACTCACATTCTTCCTATACTTTAGGCTTATTTTTTCATAATAATACCACGACAGTGTGCCTGTCTTCATGGTATTTCATGGTATTTTACTATACCATGGCATTTTGGGTTCTCTTAATACCACCTTTATCTATTCTTTGCAGTATACCCTGCCATTCCTCTTTACTTCAAGGGCATATCTCCTTTCTTTCCTTCATTGACTAGAACAGAATTGAGCTCAGTCTAATCAACAATAAAGGTGTCTGGAACACGTCAAGGGTACTCTCTCTGTATTAGTCCAGCACTGAAGGAGATTTCAATATCTTAAACTCATCCCTGGTCATAATCTTCCCAAAGAGGTACTGTACTCTTACTCTTACGACTCAGTCACTTTCTTTTAGGTTTGGTCTACCATGACCTCGAGAGCTACTACGCTCTACTGTAAGCCTCTTCAGGATCCATGATGACCCTAGAATTTCCCTCGACTTGAGCCATTTTCCCATCCTTAGGAGACTTTAGATCACAGGACTGAGTAATAAAATAAGTCACCTCTACTCAATTGGTAACTTGTCTGATTATTCCCTGAGACTGATCATAGATATCAATATTGTCTTCTTAGGCCTTACTCAATCCTTCTCGTCAACTCCTGGAATTCTTAGCCTTTCCATATTTCTTTAGCCCTTAGTTTTAGCTTCCTTAGGTCGCTTTCATTTCCTTGTGCATTTCGAATCCCTAGGCACTAGCTCATCTCTAGAGCCCATTAACTTGCCATTGTATCAATGCCAGCCTGCCTCATCTTAGGACTCTGCAGTCCTTGCTATCTCTTAACAACTTGGACAGTATCAGGAGAGGACTTATATCATCATATTCTCATTATCCTTCAGTATTTTGTAGTACCCTGTTAAGCTCAAGGAGCATCTGTTTACTTATCATTCTTCTGTTGTCTTAACCAGTTTCACTCTCTCTCTCTCTGGGGTAAGGTCCATCCTGTGCCTTGCCTCAGTTGCTTTTATTTTTCCTGTGGGAGGATAAATTGCTCTAACTGGAGCGTCATCAACTCAACCACTTACTTTCCCTTTCATTCCTTTAGAGGATAACTCACTTTTACTAGAGCAGCATCGCTCTAATCCGGAGAACCACTTCCCAGCCTTAGAGAGGTACTTCATAGTCAAGACTTCTCTACCAGGGTAAATTCCTCGAATACCATATCCTTATTAAAGAGAGCCTCTCTACTAGATTACTCAATCTTATAGGCAGTGGCATCTAGCTATAGGAATCTCATCTCTTAGATTCCTTAATGGCTTGTGTACTATGGTTGCACGTTCTTGGATACCTTAGGGACATAAAAGAATACTATTTAGTCTCTGACATTATCATGTATCTAAGCATCATTAAGCTTTAGGTATCATTAGGAACTTGCTTATCTTTCTCTATGTATTAGTTCCCTGTGCAACCATCCACGTATCATGTTCTTATTCATTTCCTTTCATCTCTACCCTCAAGAGGGATCTTACCTGACTTTACTCTTTCTAACTTTCTTTACCTCTTGACTAATTATTCTTATGGTCAGGCATTGATCACCATACCCTCATCACATCACATAGTGAACATTTAATCACCTTGCTGTATGGTATCTAAGTCAGGCACCTACGTCATCATTGACCCTTCATTCATTATCATCTAATCTCTGTCTCTCTTGGTTCACTATCCCTTTGGGATTTCTACCTCTATTCAGGGATTTGAGCAAACCTCAAGCATCTCAACCTGTTACCTTGCCTCTATCGAGGTCACATCGATTACTTAAGGTATAGGTTGACATTCGGTTCCCTTGTTGAGGCATTGACTTATACCTCTAACTAGCTCACTATGCTCTTAACCATTCATTTCTATGGTCATATACTAATCATAAAGTGACTATATTACATAGCAGGCATTGATCATTAAAATATCCCCGCTATGTGGCATTCCAGTCAGGCACCTTTAGTCAATCACCCAAGGCTTAGGTTGTCACCCTACTTCCCTATTAGGGTCTGGACTCCTACCTCCTGCTGACTTATCATACTCTTAGCTATTACCCTCTGGAGGTGTCTTTCAACTTCGACTCATTCCCTGGTCAAACTCTCTTAGCTCAACCATTCCTCTCCGAAGGGGAAATCTCTTAGCAATGACTACCTATCTCTCAGGTTACTCTCTATCATTCCTTACTTCTCTTCTATGTCTATTTCCCTTGGAGAAAACATCTTAATATCTTAACCTCAGTTGGACCAATCCTAGTAACTCATTATTTTTCTAATTTAGGTTTTCTCTCACACTGGGCTTTGCTTGAACCAATACTTTGCTTATACCTTTGTTAGAATCTTTACCAGAACTTCTGTTCTGTTTAAACACTTACAAGAACCTTTATTCTGTTTACATACTTGCTAGAACCTCTGCTCTAATGCCAAATTGAAACGTCCTTCCTTTAACCCCTCAGAGTATGCATTAGTAAGCATTATGGTTTAACAAGATCATGACACAAGCCTGTGGATTTAAAAATTCCAACATAATTACTCGGGTTACTATTCACTGTTTAAATTCCAGATTACAGGCCCAATTTCCAAAATACATAACTAATTCCATAAAAATTATATTAAGGTGTTCTAAAATTCTATAGAAAGCTCTCTGAAAGCTCTTTGAGGGAAAAATATTCAATTGGACTTATCCTAACCCAATTCGTACAGTTTAATCAATAAATATCACTGTTTATTTGGTAAAATCTGAAACTTCCAGATTTTGTGTCTTAAACTTGGACATTCATATCTCCATGTGTACACATCCAACTGAGATGATCTACCTCTCATTTTAAAGCTTGTGATGTGTACTATAAGTTTACCAAATCTTATGACTTAAATCATTCATTTGATAGGCCAAACCAGAGCTACACACTCACTGTCCCAGGACCTACGTTTTATCCCTTAACCACTCCTTACTTTAATTCTTTTTATTTCTTTAGCATACATAACTTGGGATTACTCTTTTCTATTCATTCTCATACATTTCTATACATGCCATAAGAATTATAATTAAAATACATGGCATTCTTGGCATCCATACATATAATTTACATAATAGGAGAATTACACATTCATCAACAATCTCATTCATTAACATGAATAATTCTCCACTTTCTTCTCCTTGCTTCTCATGCCATGATTGACCTAAATGGCTGGTTACAGAGGGGTGAGGTTCGGGAGAATCTTAGTAGCAAACATTACCACATACATGCACAAGATAGATGCTAGTGTATGGTATGTAGTTTTCCATAAACTTAAGTTAACTAGTGACATGCCATCATGCTTTATGCTTAGTGTAAAAATGCATGGCCATGGAAAAATATTAAAAACAGCATTTCCAGCAACAATTATCATGTCACAACATCATGCAATCAACAAATACAAACCAACAAATAAGTATACCACATCAAGCACATAAAGGGTAAGTTCACTACCTTGTACCATAAGCTTTCCTCTTGTTCTGCCTTTGATTCCCTTGACTTCCCAACCATTTGAACCTCTGGTCAACATCATCAAACATCCTCTTGGATGTTTCAAGGTCCTAAACATAGCCATATTGATCATACAATCTATTAGGACTAAGAGATTACATAATGTTCAAGACTAGTTCTCTTGAATCTCAACCCTTTCTCTTGGTTTTAGGTTTTCTTTCTAGCTTTTCTAACATAAATCTCATCATTTCCCATCCTTAAGATCCATTTCTTGTCAATTAGGACCACTTTAGATGGCCTTAGATTCAAGAAGATCAAATATGAAAATTTTGCTTCACGGGTATTGTTCACACAGAAATTCCAGAATTTTGCTCAACTTTGAAAATTTATAATTAATTCTAGAAAAATCAAAACCGAGTGGCTCCAAGTCTCACTAAAAGCTCCTTAAATTCTCTTTAAAGGAAGAAATAGTTTTAGGAACCAATTCTATGCAAAACAGTACCAAAATTGTACAGAATTCACTACTCTTCCAGAAGTTGCACACTGTTTCCAAATTTCAAGCCTTAACTTTGAAAAATCACCCTAAATCATACACATATCCAAATGAAGTGTTCTACCTATGGATTTAAAGCTTACAAAGTTTAATTTAATCATGCCAAATTTTAGAATTAGATACAAAGAGTAACTTATTTGAAACAGGCATCAAGGCAGATGCTTATGGTAGAGCATAGTAGCTCTCGAGGTCACGATAGACCGAGCCTAAAAGAAGTGGCCGAGCTATATGAGAAAGAGTATAGTATCTCTTTGGGAAGACGAGGACCAAGGATAAGTTGGAGATATGGAAACCTCCATTAATTGTAAACCAATATTGAGAGAGTACCTATGACTTCCTTCCAGACAACCTTATCATTGATTAGGCTGGGCTCAATTTCCTTCCGATTAACAGAGTAAAGCCAAAGTTAGAAGAATTAGAGCCGTAAGATCTGAGCAGAGGTATTCATGCTAGCTCTAAACACGGGAAGAACCCTTATGATATAGAGACAAATTGAGTATTGACAGGTAGATCCTTATGATAAGACAAGAAGAGACAAGAATGTAAGTTGAAAAGACCAGACTAAAGATAATATATCAAGAAGGGTCTAAGACAATAAAGTACCAGGGTTTAAGCCTATCAGAATTAGTGTCTCAGATTCCTGTCAGCATTGTTCAATTAAGCGTGCTCAGGCAAGAGTAGCCTAATGATAGGTAGCCTTTGAGAAGTAAGGTAAGAGAGTACAAAAGCCAGAAATGTTAGCCATTTTTGACAAAAATGCACTAAGTCTAGCGAGAAATGGAAGATAAAGTTAAGAAAATTGTTAGGCTACATAGTGTTCCAAGTAGTATTGTTTCAGACCAAGACCCAAGATTTACTTTCACATTGTGGAGGTCCTTACAGAAAAAAATGGACACTACTCTCAGATTCAGTACAGCCCACCATCCACAAATGGATGGACAAACAGAGAGAATGATACAGATGTTAGAAGATATGCTACATGCATATGTGCTTGATTTCAACAGTAACTAGGATACGCACTTACCATTAGCTTAATTCGCTTAAGATGACAATTTCCATTCAAGTATTCGAATGGTGTCATATAAAGCACTCTATAAGAGGAAGTGTAAATCTCCCTTGTACTAGACAGAACTCAATGAAAGAAGTATGTTTGGTCTTGATATAGTGGATCAAACCTCCCAACAAGTAAGATTCAATAAAGACTCCTAACGGTTCAAAGTAGATAGAAGAGATAAGTAGATACTAAAAAAGATTGTTAGAGTTGAAAGTTGGTGATCACATTTCCTCAATGTGTCACCAACAACGAGAGATGGTCAATCCCTAAAGATTTAGAAGTTAAGTCCGAAGTATGTTGGACCGTTTCAAATTTTGTCCAAAGCTGGACTAATAGCTTAAAGTTAACCTTTCCCCTTAATTTAAGTCAAATTCATGATGTCTTCCATGCCTCCCAATTAAAGAAGTATTGTCCAGGGCTGACACATGTCATAAGCTATGGTGACATTGTGCTCTGAAACAATCTGTCTTTTGAGGTCAGACCAGAGCGAATCATTGATCAGAAGGTCAAACAGCTGAGAAACAAGTAGACTCTACTAATCAAACTAGTTTGGAAAGATCTTTCTCTTGACAAGTCACATGGGAGATGGAAACTGAAATGAAGGAAAAGTATCCCAAGCGTTTCCATTAAGGTATGCTTCAAATTTCGAGGACGAATTTTATTTGGGGTGAGAAATGTCACATCTAGTAATATGGTAATCAGGAATAAGGATATTCCTAAATATTCAAGGGCCAAAAAGGATAAGGAGAAATAGAAGATTTATAGTGGAAAATAATTATTATGATTTTCCAAGTCAATTATGTAAAGTTTGACTAATTAAGGAAAATTGGTCAAAAATAATTATGGAAAAATATTTCCAAGTCATAAAAATTGAAAGAAAAAATAAGGATAATATTCCTTGAGAATGATATGTGTAACATCTAGACTTTTAGGCCTAGAAGTTCCAGAAATAGCCTAAATTAAATAGGTTACCAGACCCCTGTGAGAAGAAGTCCCAAAGATAAAAAAGGAAGGTAAAGCAGTTTCAGGGACTAAACTGCAAAGTAAAAGTTTTCAGGGGCTCGAGTATAATTAAGGTTAGAGGCTCCAGTAAAGTCTCGAAGGCCCAAAAAGAGAAAAGAGGCTAGATACAAGCCAATGGGTAAGTTAGAAACCTCAAAGAGATGGTTCTATGAGGTTAGGCTTAAGCAGGGGTAAAACCGTAAATTCAAAAAGTTATGACCAGCAAAGGCAAAAATGGAAGAGTGTACAGAAAATTCCAAGAAAATCCCAAAAAATGGGAAATAATATTCTAAGACTCTTCTATGAAGAGAAAAGATGAAAATACCCCTGAGGCAGCTTAAATGGAATTTATGAGGTTGTGACCGGTAAAAAATATACCGTTTGAGGTAATTATTTGAAATAGCAAGAGACCTCAAAAATGTATACAAAAATGAGGTTAAATGGTTGAAAGGTTGTACTAATTTATAAAATTAGTCCCGCAATCAAAAGGCTAGTAGAGTGGCTTTAAGAAATTAAAGAGCCGGTTTTGCCGATAAAAGATATTTTGGTAAATGAATTTTATGCAAGGCTTAAAGGAAGTGTTATGGGCTAAGAAAATTCATAGATACTCTCTAAAATTAAAGAGAATTTATGGATCTGACAGAAAATAATTACAGAGGCCAGAGCACTGTAATTAGAGAAAAGAAGTTAAACCCGGAGTAAAAGTGCACCGATAAAGTATTAATCAGAGTCTTGCACTTTACTTGGGCCACAAGTCGCCACTTGTCAAGCCTTTAATGGATGGTAATTAAAGCTTTCCAAGTATCAAGCTACCAATGGAGAGGATCTTGACTTTGGAATTTAATTACATTATGATTTAAGTTAATTAAGAGAGGATTAAGATTAAGTAGGCTAATGACACTTGGCATAACATTAATGATGGTTGGTGGGATATTTTTTACACATTAATGAGCTCATCTCTCCCCTAAATCAGATGGGAATTTCGTGCAAGGCATGAAGAGAGGGAAAAGAGAGAGTTTTGAGGGAAAACCAAGAGAAGGCATCAACTTTGGTCATACAATCAAGGTTCAAGGTGAGTTCTTGGCTCTAGATGTGTTCTTGCCTTGGTTTCTTTCTCTTTTATGGTTGAAAATATGTCTTCTCTCCCTTTTGATGGCTGGTCAAAATGGTTGATGAGTGGGGAAGGGAGTTTGGTTGTTAGATCTTGCTAGAACACCTCAAAGTATGGTAGATCCAAGTGGATCTATGTGAAAATTGGAAGAATTACGTGCTGATTTGATGGCTTTTTTGAATTATTTACTGTTCATATCTGGTTCTAAAATTTGGTATGCTTAAAGTACACTCTGTTAGCTTTAAATCCATGGGTAGAATACTTCATTTGGATATGTGTACGATTTATGGTGATTTTTCAAATTTAGGGTTTGAAATCTGGAAACAGTGTTGAACTTTTGGAAGGGTGTCGAGTTCCATACAATTCTGGTACTGTTCAGCGTAGAATTGGTTCCTGAAACTATTTTTCCTTTAAATTTAACTTAATTAGCTTTCAGTGAGACTTGGAAGCACTCAATTTGGAGTTTTTTAGATTTAATTATGAATTTTCAAATTTGAGCAAAAATTTTGGAGATTCTGCGTGAACAGTACCCGCGAACCAAAATTTCCAGATTTGATATTCTTGAATCTAAAGCCATCTAAAGTGGTTCTAATTGATAGGAAATAGATCATAAGGATGTAAAATGATAAGATTTATATTAGAAAAGTTAGAAAGAAAACCCTAAGACTAAGAGAAAGGGGTTGAGATTCAAGAAAGCTAGTCTTGAACTTTATGTAATCTAATGGTCCTAATGGATTGTGTCATCATTATGGTTATGTTTAGGACCTTTGAAACATCCAAGAGGATGTTTAGTGATGTTGACCGAATGCCCACATGGTTGGAAAGTCAAGGGAGTCAAAGGAAAAGTAAGAGGAAAGCTTGAGGTGCAAGGTAGTGAACTTACCCTTTATGTGCTTGACATGGTATGCTTATGTGTTGGTTTGTATTTGTTGTTTGAATGATGTTGTGACATGATGATTGTTGCTGGAAATGCTGTTTTAATATGTTCCCATGGCCATGCATTTTTATACCAAGCATAAAGCATGATGGCATGTCACTAGTTAACTTAAATTTATGAAAACTACATACCATACACTAGCATCCATCTTGTGCATGTATGTGGTAATGTTTGCTACTGAGATTCCCCCAATCTCACCCCCTCCCTAACCAACCATTTAGGTCAAATCAATGATGGGCACTAAGGGCATGAGAAGCAAGGAGAAGAAGTGGAGAATTATTAATGCTAATGATTGATGTTATTATTCAATGTATAATTCTCCTATGTTGTAAGTTATGTTATGAATGCCATCAATTCAAGTATGTGCTTAGGATGTTTATGGCATGAATGAAAGTATATGAGCATGAATGGGAAAAAGTAAGCCCATGTTAGGTATGCCAAAGAAATAAAAAGAATTAAAGTAAAGAGATATTAAGGGATAAAAACGTAGGTCCTGAAGCAGTTAATTTCAAGCTTCAGTTCGACCTATCATATGAATGAGTTAAGCTACGGAATTTGGTACACTTATAATTCATATCCTAAGCTTTAAAATGAGTGGTAAATCACATCATTTGGATGTGTATACAATGAGATATGAATTTTTGAAGTTAAGGCGCAGAATCTGGAAAGTCCAGATTTTACCAAATGAATAGTAATTTTAATCCAATAAACTGTACGTTTTCAGTGAGGATGAGTTCAGTTGAATATTTTTCCCTTAAAGAGCATTGAAAGAGCTTTCGTAGAATTTTGCAACACCTCCATACGATCTTTCTAAAATTAGTTATGA
Source organism: Neltuma alba (assembly GCF_004799145.2). NCBI lineage: Eukaryota > Viridiplantae > Streptophyta > Magnoliopsida > Fabales > Fabaceae > Neltuma > Neltuma alba. The sequence continues at coordinate 441 of NW_021632045.1, read as the reverse complement.
TTTTTCAAAGTTGGACTTGTAAATCTGAAAACTGGACAGTGAACAGTAATTTTCCGAAAATTAACGTCCAAATTGAAATTTTAAGTGTAAGACCATCCAACATGGTCTGGAATGATTCTAAATGAATGCTAAGATACTATATAAGTAAGGTGTGACAATATGAGGTTATATAATTGGTTTATGACCAAATTGCCCTTAGAGAAATTACAAAGGAATTTAAGGTTGATTTAGCCTAATTTAAGGCCTTTTATTTAGAAAAATTCCAAATAAATATTTGGAAGGAGAATAAAATCCCAAGAAAATTCACATGATGTCCTAAAGAATTATAAGAGATTATGGGATTAAAAGGAGACCCTCAGATATCCAAGATTTTTCCTAATTATTTAAACAATGGGAAATCAATAATAAGAAGGAAATGAGTTTTCCTTTTTATATAATTAA